>NW_026062255.1:0-111715 GCF_023897955.1 Schistocerca gregaria
ACACACGCGAGACAGATAAAACCAGACGTCAGACGTCAGGTCGAAAGAGGGCACCGTACGTCGTGGCGCGTGGTCTCCTAACTCACCTCGCGCGTACAAATACAATGCAATGCGTGTCTCCTCACGTTCACACACACCACCTCCACGCTCCACTTTTACGTCGCCCAACCAACCAACTAACTAACTTAACCCACCCGCTCGGCGTAGAAAGCAGCTGTAGGCGGCAACGTGTTTCTCACCCTCGCCACCAACGGTGTGACATCCGACAATCGCGGTTTGCTTTCCGTTCCACACCTCCGGCCATACCATACAAAGGGGACAAAAAAAAAAAAAAAAAATATATATATCAAACAAGCCAACTCCAGCGATCCGCCCCCCTAACACCAACACGTCTCGAAACACCCACGCCCACGACCCGGCTGTGGCTAAAGTGCGTATCCCAACGTCACACCAAAACCAAAGGCGCCGGGCGCCGCACCACACCACACCACAAGCTACAGCTACAGCTGTGCCGCCGTCCACCCGCTCACAACAACAACAATTCCGCCCTTCCCGCAAAGGCATTTTGGTGGCCCTGAAAAGGGCCGTTTTTTTTTTCTTTTCTTCGCCGCGCCGCGGACGAGCCTCCCATTTCCAAGAGCCACCTCCTTACTTGGAGCTCGTGTACTTGGTCACCGCCTTCGTGCCCTCGCTCACCGCGTGCTTGGCCAGCTCGCCAGGCAGCAAGAGCCGCACAGCGGTCTGGATCTCGCGGGACGTGATGGTCGAGCGCTTGTTGTAGTGCGCCAGGCGAGAAGCCTCGGCCGCAATGCGCTCGAAAATGTCGTTCACGAAGCTGTTCATGATGCTCATCGCCTTCGAAGAGATGCCCGTGTCCGGGTGCACCTGCTTCAGCACCTTGTAGATGTAGATGGCATAGCTCTCCTTCCTCTTGCGCTTCTTCTTCTTGTCGCCCTTCGAAATGTTCTTCTGCGCCTTGCCAGCCTTCTTGGCGGCTTTCCCGCTAGTCTTGGGCGGCATCACGAACAAACAGGCAGGCAGGCAGGCAGGCACGCGCAGTCAGTCAGTCAAGCGCTCCGCTCCAGTCAGCGTCTCCCCACACAGTGGCACCCGCCGCACGCCGACGCCGCACCTTTACCAGCTCGCCCTGCTGCGGCCGCCGACCAATGGGGCGCGCGCGCAACCGGCCGCCGCACCCGAGCCCATAAAGGACCCCCACCCCGCCGGCGCCGGCACGCACTCCGCTGCTCGACTCGCTGCGGCTCGCACCGTTCGGGGCGTTGTGCTTTTCTTTCTCGCTTCTTTCCAAACTAGCCCATCGCCATGTCCGGACGCGGAAAGGGAGGCAAAGTCAAGGGCAAGTCAAAGTCCCGCTCAAGCAGGGCTGGGCTCCAGTTCCCGGTCGGCAGAATCCACCGCCTCCTGCGCAAGGGAAACTACGCCGAGCGCGTCGGCGCCGGGGCGCCCGTCTACCTCGCCGCCGTCATGGAGTACCTCGCGGCTGAGGTGCTCGAGCTGGCCGGAAACGCGGCCCGCGACAACAAGAAGACGCGCATCATCCCGCGCCACCTGCAGCTCGCCATACGCAACGACGAGGAGCTCACAAGCTCTTGTCGGGCGTCACCATCGCACAGGGAGGTGTCCTGCCCAACATCCAGGCCGTCCTGCTGCCAAAGAAGACCGAGAAGAAGGCCTAAAAGAGAGACAGCGCAATCGGCAACCGCCGCGTGCTCCCTTGGCACGCAGCGCGCCATTTGCCGCCTCGGCTCAAAAAAACAAAACACAATCGGCCCTTTTCAGGGCCACCACACAAACCTACGTCCAAAGCAGAATTCCAGTCGTTCGTCGCACCACTTTTCTCTCTCTCTCTCTCTCTCTCTCTTTCTGTGTACGGTTTTTCCTTCTACACACACAGGCGCCGCCATCTTGTACACACGTACTTGGCCACCTCCTCCACTCCACTCCACGCACGCACAGTCTCGCGACCATTAACCAGCACACGTGGCGCACAACAACACACCTCAAAAATAACCCCTCGGCACTCAGCCGCGCCGCAACACACAGCCCATCCACCGACAAGAAGCATACAAGCAAAGAGGGAGGGGAAGGAAGGAAGGAAGGAAGGAGCTCACACAACGCAAGGGCACGCTTCCTTCCCTCCCAACCGCACCGCACACCACGTCAAAAAAAACTCCAAACAAAACTAAAAGGCCAAGTAGACTAAAAGGAAAAGAAAAACCAGCAACACAGACTCTTTCGCACTTTTCAACTTCCGATCACTGTGGTGGCCCTGAAAAGGGCCGTTTTTCAATCTATCTCTCTTTCCTTCCTTCGGTCTCACACCGCCTAACCGCCGAAACCGTACAGGGTGCGCCCCTGCCTCTTCAGGGCGTACACCACGTCCATGGCCGTCACAGTCTTGCGCTTGGCGTGCTCAGTGTACGTCACCGCGTCGCGGATCACGTTCTCCAGGAACACCTTCAGCACTCCGCGCGTCTCCTCGTAGATCAGACCAGAGATGCGCTTCACGCCGCCCCTGCGCGCCAGGCGGCGGATCGCGGGCTTCGTGATGCCCTGGATGTTGTCGCGCAACACCTTGCGGTGCCGCTTGGCGCCACCCTTGCCGAGCCCCTTTCCTCCCTTGCCGCGGCCTGTCATTCTTCTTCTTCAAGCGTCTCAACCACAATAATATAAAAAACAGAAAGCAAGGCAAGCTCCTCACCCGGCGCTAGCGAGTCGGCTACGGTTGTGGCGCCCAGCGCGCGCGCCGCCCCCCTATATAGACTCTGGGGCCCCGCGGCCCGCCCTCCCCTCCCCCCCACCACCGCGCACCGAGGGCATATAAGCGCAGCACCCGGGGCGCGCGGGCCCGTTGTCAAGGCAGCACCGGACGCCGTCGCGCACGCATATCCTCCACGCCGCATCCGCATCCGCATCCGCAGTAGCCATGGCCCGGACAAAGCAAACGGCCCGCAAGTCCACCGGCGGAAAGGCGCCGCGCAAACAGCTCGCCACCAAGGCGGCGAGGAAGAGCGCGCCCGCCACCGGCGGCGTCAAGAAGCCCCACCGCTACAGGCCGGGCACCGTCGCCCTGCGAGAAATCAGGCGCTACCAGAAGAGCACAGAGCTGCTCATCCGCAAGCTGCCATTCCAGCGCCTAGTGCGCGAGATCGCCCAGGACTTCAAGACCGACCTGCGCTTCCAGAGCTCCGCAGTCATGGCCCTGCAGGAGGCCAGCGAGGCCTACCTCGTCGGCCTCTTCGAAGACACCAACCTGTGCGCAATCCACGCCAAGCGAGTCACCATCATGCCCAAGGACATCCAGCTCGCGCGCCGCATCCGCGGCGAGCGCGCGCCTAAACCCGCACACCGCCAAACAAACAAAACGGCCCTTTTCAGGGCCACTAACGTCTCTCCGTCGCGAGCAAAACTTTGTCGGTCGCAACGACTAGTTCCCCACTCACTCTCCAGTCCAGTCGTCCCACCCCCGGCCCGGCCCGGCGCCGCCGTTTCCAAAAAAAAAAAAACAAAGCACCGCACCGGCCGAGCCAAGTCGCAAGCGTCAATAGCGCCACCCACACAGGCCACGGCACAAACCGTGACGCCCGGAAAGCAAAGCAAAGCAAAAAAGACTATTCCAAAACCACCACCAAGACAAACAAACAAACGCGGCGCAAAATAAATAGGTAAAAATAATAAAAGTAAAATACACTGTATGTAACACCAACCGCGCGCCGCCGCCGCCCACGCCCGCCAACGACCCCACAATCCAACCACCATCCACACATGAAACAAACAAACGCCAGCAAGCAAGACAGACAGACAGACAGACAAGGCAACCGACCGACCACGACACGACAATCAACACCTTCCCGACGTGCTTTGATGGCCCTGAGAAGGGCCGTTTTTGTTTTTGTCCGGGACCGCGCGACAGCCTCTGGTTGCGCGCCGGCCACCAGGCGACGGTGTCAACCGCCAACCCTTCCCTGCCCTTTTTACTTCTTCTTCTTGGGCGAAGCCTTCGCCTTAGACGGCGTCGCCGTCGCCTTCTTCGGGGCGCGGCGCCTTCGGCTTCTTCGTCGGAACCTTGGCGGCCTTCTTCGCCTTCGACGGCGACTTGGCCTTGGCCGGCTTGGCCGCAGCCGCCTTCTTCGCACCCGCGGGAGCGGCCGACGCCGCAGACGCCTTCTTGGCGGCGCCCGCCTTCCGACCGGTCGCCGCCTTCACGCCGCCAGCCTTCTTTGCGCCGGCCGCACGGGCCCCCCTTCTTCTCCTTGCTGGCCGGAGCGGCGCGCTTCTTCTTCGCACCACCGCCGCCACCACGAGCCTTGCCGCCCTCGGCCGCCCCGCCGCCGGCGCCGGCAAGCTTGAAAGAGCCCGACGCGCCCTTCCCCTTCGTCTGCACCAGCTCGCCAGCCACGACGGCCGACTTGAGGTACTTCTTGATAAAGGGCGCCAGCTTCTCCGCGTCCAGCTTGTAGTGCGCGGCAATGTACTTCTTGATCGCCTGCAGCGACGACCCGCCGCGCTCCTTCAGACTCTTGATGGCGGCCGTCACCATCTCAGAGGTGCGCGGGTGCGCAGGCTTGGCGCGCGGCTTCTTCGCAGACGACGCAGACTTGGCCTTCTTCGTAGTGCCGGTGGCGGCGGGTGCCGCGGCAGTCTCGTTCGTAGCCGCCTGGTCTGCCATCTTTTGCTTGTTCTCTTTTCTTTTTTCCCCTTGGTTTCGCTTCCTTCTCTCCTTCGACGACGCACAACAGCGAGGGGCGCGCAGCAGAGAATAGCCGCGCACGCGCCTGGCCCAGCCAGTGTCGCGGGCGGGCGCGGACGGCCGAGGAGAGCGGCCGCCACTCGGCGCGCCGCCGCGCCGCCGCGCCGCGCCTCCCGCGCTTGCTACCGCCCAACGTCCGACAGCCTGCGCGGAGCAGCCCCCAACCTGCGCCGCAACCACCCGCGCCATTCAAACCACCGAGATGGGGCTACACACACCGACACCACGGTCGCCAACCAGTCGCCGCGGCGGCGCCGCAAACCACGGCCAAACTGCAGCCACCGCGCGCCACAGCCTGGGTCGGCCCGCCGAGAATCGCCGCCCCCGCCCAAATGCCGCCCCCACAGCCCCAGCCGACGACCCGCCACAAATGGCCAAACCTTCGTCAAAACTCCCACACCGTCGCCGCGGCAGCCCGGCCACCGCGGCCGGCGCCACAGCCACACGAGCCGAGTCGTGCGGCGATGACGGCCGTGCACAAACGCACCTCCGCCGCCCCATCGCCTTCCGCCGTTTTCCCGATCGGCCCGCAGCCGTCGGGCCACGGCCGCGGGCCGTCCCTCCTCCTCTCGCCTCGCCCGCCAACACCCACAGCCCTTCCAACACATTTTTTTTTTCTTTTTCCTTTTTTTTTTTTTTACTTTTTTACGATCGCCGCCTGCGCAACATGGCACCGGCCGACGGAGCGCCAACCCCCCCCGCCACAGGCGAAAACAAAACAACGATAAACAAACAAACAAAATAAATTACCAGCCAGCCCCAACTACAGACACACCGAATCTGCCCTCACAGCCGACCTTACACGCCTCAACGTCAAAAAACAAAGGTGGTTTCTTTCTTTCAACGGTTACCTTACCTTAGGTTACGTCAACGTTAGGCTAAGAAGGCGTCAGGGTTAGGTTAAGCGTTGACGTGACGTCACGTCTTAACGTAGGCGTTAAGCTAAGGTTGCGGTCACGTACGTTAGGTTAAGGCGACTTGGGGGTTGGCCTAAGAGCTTAGGTTAGGTTACGTTAGTTTAGGTGGCTGCGTTAAGGGGCTTAAAGAAGTTTAGGAGGTTAAGGCGTCGAGGCGGCCGCACCCCTTAGCTGCTGCGGCTCGGCCACGCCACGCCACGCCACGCTTTGGGGTTTCATAAGGTCGCGCGGCGGGTCGTCGGCACGCCGCAAAGGACAAAACTGCAAGACGACGTCGAAAAACAAACAACAGGTAAAAAATAAATAAGTAAAAATAAACGACGCCGACAGGCGGGGATCAGCAGAACAAGCAGATTCCGGAGAGCGAACGAGACACACACACACGCACGCACACACACAAACCCCCCCGAGCCGAGAGAGCACAGAGCACCACCACGTGTCGGCCTCCGCTCACCCGACTCGGCTGGGCTGGGCTGGGCTGGCGGCCGGGCCGGATGCACGTACACGTACGGCTACAGCCACTACCCGTACACAGCCGCTCTTCACGCAACACCAGCCAAATGGCGCGCCCGCGGCTCGTCGCGGTCGCAACGCCACGCCGGCACACTTTCGGCACCACCGTTTTCGCGCGCACCGCAAACAAAACGCAGCCGACACACACAGAGAGAGAGAGAGAGAGAAAAAAAAAAAAAAAAAAAAACACAGAGCGCGAGACGGGCGGCGGCGCACCTTTCGCCAGCCGGCAGGCAATCGACTCGCCCAGTACGACAAACGCGCACGCCACCCCACCCACCAACCAACCAACCAACCAGTCGTCGTCGTCGTCGTCGTCGTCGTCGTCGTCGTCCCGAAATCAAACAAACTCTCAAAAGCACAGCCCCTGCTGCCAACGGACGCAGGCGCCACGCAGCTCCCTTCCCGCCACACTCGATTCGCAGCGCAACTCACCCGGCACACCGTCAAACGACGGGCTGGGCTCGCCGCATCGCCGCAACCTACACACCTTCCCCGCCACGACGCACAGCCCCACCAGACGCCCGTGCCGCAACGACACTACTGCACTACCACTACCGCACTACTCCTCTCGCCCTTGCCATACACGACACAACACGCCAAAAAATGAAAATCCAAATACAAACAAAAACACCGCCCCCACGACCCAAACACATGCACGGCGCGCCAACACACGCGAGGCAAGGCACGCAGCAAACGGCGTCCCCTCCGCGTCGCGCCATCAACCTACACACACAAGGCAACCAACAACAGCCAGCCAGCCAGCCCCACTCTCACGCCGCAAAAACAGAAAACACACCGAAACCGCCAAACGCCGCACATTCGCGCTTCGCACTTACCACACACCTCTCGGCATCCGTTTCGCACACAACGGCGCGACGCACAATACATCATCACGGGCTACGCACGCACACCGCGACCCACTTTTTTACGACGCCCTCGGCAGAGCACACGTGCCCACGCCCACACACAGTCGACACAACGACGCAGCGCGCAGCAGACGCGGGCCGCAACACGTACCTCCCCGACGACGCGCCAACACCGCCAGCCACTGCTCACTCGCCCAAGCAACCCGTGCACACAACTGCCACACGCGTCCACCACGCCGCCGCCAACCACCCGCCCGCCAGGGGGCGCTCACGTCCGCGACAACAGCGCGGCACCGCCGGACCGGGCCGAACCGGGCCGAGCCGCCGCCTCCTCTCCACTCGGCACGCCACGTCCTGCTTGCAAAACACATGGCTCGTCCCTCTGTACACACAACGCGCCTGCCTGCGGTCGCCGCCGGCATCTATCTACCTGCGCATCGGAGCCAGGCCGGCAAGCCCACACTTAAATAATGCACTTCAACCAGCCAAAACAAACCCACTCTTCCTTTCTTTGCACAGCGCATGCAACAGCAGCCCCAGGAGCCGGGCCCGCCGCCAGCGTCTCCTCCTCCTCCTCTGTGCACAGCCAGCCAGCCGTACCCACCGCCCCGCCCCTGCTCTGCAGAACAAGAAAAAACGAAAAAGTACCAACACACGCACCCAAAGCGTAAGCCAGACAAGACCAGCCTCTCCAAGGCCACACACACGCAAAAAAACAAAAAAACAAAAACACTACAACAGAATAAAATGAAAAAGAAAAAGCAAGCTGTCGCCTCGCCCCCGCCCGTCCCCCACCCCACCACATTCGCCCCCTCCGCTTGTTTTCCTTTCTACAATTTCCCTCTTTTCCACCCAATATCCCGCCGCGGTTTACGGGCACCGGCCGATTTTGCGCCCGCCCACATGTGTGCCTACTCCCCACCACCATTCCCTCCGCAGCCCGCAGCCCGCAGCCCGCTTTTCCCCCCCTCCCTGCCCACACCACACCACACCACACCACACCACACCACACCGACGGTGCTGACGTCGACACGCACCCAAGACAGGGGCCACGACCGTCTTTTTTTCCTGGGCCCATCCCCCGCACCGCACCGCACCTCCTTCCAATCAACGCTGTGGCGCCTGTGTCCGCGCGAGACGCGTGCGCGCCCGCCTCTCTCAACATCCGTCCGCCGTCCGCCGGCCGGCCCGTTTTTCGGCCCCCAGGCCATCCGTCAACCACCACTGCCACTTGCCCCTGCCCGCCCCGCACCACACCACACACCGCTGCTTGCCCCGGCCGTTGCCACCAAAGGCGCCCAACCGCAGCCCGCGCGCGCCAGAAACTACAGGGACCCAGCCGACCGACGAAAATCAGAGCAATTGGCCGGGAGGATCAAAAAGAGAGCTCCGAAAACCACCGTAGCGAGGCGTGGGAGGAAACGTTACGAGAAGCAGAAAGGGACCAGGAAAAATTCTGGAAATTTCTTAAAACTCGTAAACTAAACACGAAACATCTACATCTACATGGGGAAGGAACGACCCCACAGACCGAGCTGAAGCACTGGCGGATTCACTAGAAAGGCAATTCCAAGCACCAGAAGCGGTAGATGGCGAAACTGATGACCACCAGGAAATGGTACTCAGAAGGGTAAAACCGCATCCTAAGTGCCCCGATCAGAACATCTTTCACAATCCAATAAACGCAGAAACCCCGTATCTTATCACATCACAAACATACACACATCCTAAGAAGGCATCAGGCCCAGATTCCATCAAACCGCAACTACTACATCACCTACCTCCAGCAACTATCAATTATCTATCTAACATCAGTATATAATGCTTGCTTCAGACTAAACTACTTGGAAACAGGCCCGAGTCATCACATTACCAAAGCCAAACAAGGACTTATTATTTCCGCAAAACTATAGGCCAACTTCCTTGGAAAGGTCCTCGGAAAGCTCATTCAAACTGAACTGAAGAAATTCAATTCTTAAAGGATAACAACATAATCATCCCACAACAATTCCGATTCCGCGAAGAACACAGCACCACCCACCGGGTGACCAGACTAGTCGAGCACATATGTCAGGCCAGAAACATTAGACACAGTACTGGAGCAGTCCTGCTTGACATTGGAAAAGCATTCGGATAACGCCTTATCTACAAGCTCCACCAGTACAACTGCCCCATCCACATTATTGCTTCTTTTCTCCGCAACAGAGCATTCTATGTCCATGTACCAGGAGCGGCAAGTAACACTAGATCCATAGAGGCTGGAGTCCCGCAAGGCTCAGTGCTGGGGCCACACTAGATCGCGTGTTACACAAACAAACAGCTGGGAGGACACTTGTCACTATTTGCAGACGACACTGCAGTCTACCGCAGCAGTTCTAACCTGCAATATAGAGTCACAAAAATAGAGCAACACCTACAATCCATCCAGAAATGGGCTAACCAAAAAAACAATAAACGCGGAGAAAACCCAAGCAATACAATACGATTCACATTCAAAAAGAATACCTCCTAACCTGCGTATACGCCTCAGAAATAACAATCTTCCATGGTCAGGCACAATAAAGTATCTAGGCATCAAGCTGGACAAGAGGTTGACATTTAGAGACCACGTTACACACGTTTGTAACAAGGCTGCACCAGCAATATTCAGACTGTGCCCAATCATCAAAGGAAACAGAATAAATATGCGCGCCAAAAAGAAAATCTTCAAAACCGTCATAGGAACCAGCCATCACTTACGGCTCTGAAAATCTGGTCAATGGCCGCAGACACCAACATAACAAGAGTAAAAAAAAGGGTGCACAACAAATAATTCAGAATTGCTGCTGATGCCGGCCGGTACCAGACAAACCGAGACATATACACAAACCATAACATACTCAAAATCCCGGAAATCATCCAAACAAAAATCCATAAAGTTTTTTTTTTTTTTTCCCACCAAACCACGGATTCGAACCACCCACTCATCAGAAATCTGGGACAAAATCCACCCGACCCAAGAACGACATTTCCCATCACGACAAAACACCACAAACTACAACATACCATGATAAACAAAAATAAAATACAAACACCATAACACTCACTCAAACAACAAACATCTACACACACCCAAGAGACCCTATCATCCCATCATTTTGTTACCCAACATAATCAGACAGAAGGCAGGGATCAAGGACAGATCCGGTCCTTCGAGTACAGGGGGTAAAAAAATACCCATCAGACCAGCTCGCTCTCTCTCTCTCTCTCTCTCTCTCTCTCTCTCTCTCTCTCTCTCTCTCCGTGCCGACGCTGCCCCGCACACGCGTTCGGCCGACACCACACGACAGGTCTTTGGGGCCCCGCCACTGCGCACACGCACGCCTCCTCCTCTTCCTTAGTTCTTTTTCGCTTTTCTTTTCTCCCCCCGCCCCCCGCTCTCACCGCCACATCATCCCGCAACCCTTGGGGGATGTTTCCCAACATCAACGCGCCCCAATTCCACTCTCTGCCCGTGCCGCACTCTCCACTTTGCTTCTCCCCGTCCCCTACACACACGACTACCGAAACCCCGGTTGACACACCTTCTCGTAGGACAGGGGTGCGTGCGTGCGTTGTCTTGACGGTGACAGCAACAGCAACGGATCCGTCCATCCCATTCCCCCCCCACTCGGTAAAGAACCATGTTCAACCCACACTACACAACAAGGGGGGCACACACGAACGCGAAAGAAAGGGCAGGGCAGGGGCAACTATCTCGTACACATTCTTCCTCAGAACCCACATATCGCATCAACGAACGGCAGGCCAATTGCGGACTCAGCCGTGTCAGGCAAATCCAACCCAACCAACACCTCCCACGGAAACCCTGACACTGATCCAGCAGTACGTCCACATACATCGCCACACCCAAATACGGGTGACGAGTGAGCAACAAATGGAACAATACACAACAAGGGCTGACCTAATAAAAACTGCACGTCACGTCATACCTTCCAGACAGACGCAGTTCCGACGGGACGGCGGAACCGTATACGTACCTTTCAGCCACAACAACCGACCGACTGGACACGCCCGCGTCTCCAGCCAGCCAACCACCAGGGCCACACAGCCCGCAAGTTTCAGCGTCAACACTTCTTAACGTACGTTGCAAACTTTTCAAAACATTGCCACACACACACACACACACACACACCACGAAAAGCGTCAACCTCTCTCACACTGGATACACTCAACACTTTTTGTCGGCGGAGCTTGAGGCCAACGGTTGACACACCCCCACCGGCCACACAGGTTTCCCTTTGAAAATTGCAGTGACGGAGACGGTTGTTTCCGAGAGCGCGAGCTGGACGGAGCTGCGGCGCCGCCGCCGCCGCCGAGGGGTAATGAACGCACGCGATGCCGCATGACAGCCCATCACCCAAAGTTTCACCCACAACTGCACAGGTCGCACCCCCTTTTCGCGCCATACTAGTGTCGATCGTCAATTACAGCTGACGGTGTTCGCATTTGCCACTTGACGGGGGGGAAAAGAAAACAAACATCTGACACGCCATGTGTTTCTCTCTCTCTGTTACATCTAGGTCATTCGGCAGCCACTGTAAAAAAAAAAAATATTTTTACGACATGGTTGGGTAAGTGATTTAAAGACAACAATTGTGGGTCACACACCATAGACCATTTCGATAGTGTTCTTGTTCTTCTCTGTTTCCTTTTTTTATCGCTCAATTGAAATAAAACCTGGGGATGATGCAATGCTGCGATATGGCACAACCGTCGTCCATTGTACACAACTCGGGAACAAAAAGAAACCAATTCAGGGAACGTTCGTTCCTTCACAACGTTTCTTTCAACGCACTTGGTCTTTACCATCCTGTATTCAACACACATTTCCTTTCATCAAACTAGGGCATTTCCATAACAGTATTTGCAATACTGCTTCTTCGACGTCATTTCACCATCTCAACTAGAGACAAACAAACAAACAACAAAATAGGAAAACAGCCTTGAGAACCCCGTCCACCAAATTTCAGTTAGCACGGCATCCAAGATTCTTTTCCGGGGAGTGCAGTGCAGCTGACGCTGCTCAGACCATATACCGTCGCCAGTCTCACTCAACTCTTGCGCATTCCATTCTACGCTACGTGACTATGCAAAAATGAATGAATCAAACCCGCCCAGAGAGCGTCTTGTGCGAGGGGACACACGATATAGAGAACAACAAAACACACAGGGGACACCACCAAAGTTGGAGAGAACGTTTCCACCACGGCAGCCGCGCCGTTACGCGCTTTTTTTTTTTTTTTTTTTTTTTTTTTTTTTTCCTCCCCCCCACTGCACACCTCCGACACCACGGGAACGTTCACCGTCCCGTTGCCCTACACTGGCGTTTTCTTTTCAACCCCCCACCCTATTCCTCGCTCCCCGGACATTCGACCGATCACAAAGTGCAACCTCTCGTTACCGTCGGGTGCCCCTCTTCATCCCCGGGGCGCCAACAACAAAACAAAAACACCACCGACGCCGTCGTCTCGCGTCACCTCACTCAACTGAGCGGAAAATACACGTACATCCAGAATGACGACACCGCCTCCACAAACAAAAACCAGACGTCAGACGTCAGGTCGAAAGAGGGCACCGTACGTCGTGGCGCGTGGTCTCCTAACTCACCTCGCGCGTACAAATACAATGCAATGCGTGTCTCCTCACGTTCACACACACCACCTCCACGCTCCACTTTTACGTCGCCCAACCAACCAACTAACTAACTTAACCCACCCGCTCGGCGTAGAAGCAGCTGTAGGCGGCAACGTGTTTCTCACCCTCGCCACCAACGGTGTGACATCCGACAATCGCGGTTTGCTTTCCGTTCCACACCTCCGGCCATACCATACAAAGGGGACAAAAAAAAAAAAAAAAAAATATATATATCAAACAAGCCAACTCCAGCGATCCGCCCCCCTAACACCAACACGTCTCGAAACACCCACGCCCACGACCCGGCTGTGGCTAAAGTGCGTATCCCAACGTCACACCAAAACCAAAGGCGCCGGCGCCGCACCACACCACACCACAAGCTACAGCTACAGCTGTGCCGCCGTCCACCCGCTCACAACAACAACAATTCCGCCCTTCCCGCAAAGGCATTTTGGTGGCCCTGAAAAGGGCCGTTTTTTTTTTCTTTTCTTCGCCGCGCCGCGGACGAGCCTCCCATTTCCAAGAGCCACCTCCTTACTTGGAGCTCGTGTACTTGGTCACCGCCTTCGTGCCCTCGCTCACCGCGTGCTTGGCCAGCTCGCCAGGCAGCAAGAGCCGCACAGCGGTCTGGATCTCGCGGGACGTGATGGTCGAGCGCTTGTTGTAGTGCGCCAGGCGAGAAGCCTCGGCCGCAATGCGCTCGAAAATGTCGTTCACGAAGCTGTTCATGATGCTCATCGCCTTCGAAGAGATGCCCGTGTCCGGGTGCACCTGCTTCAGCACCTTGTAGATGTAGATGGCATAGCTCTCCTTCCTCTTGCGCTTCTTCTTCTTGTCGCCCTTCGAAATGTTCTTCTGCGCCTTGCCAGCCTTCTTGGCGGCTTTCCCGCTAGTCTTGGGCGGCATCACGAACAAACAGGCAGGCAGGCAGGCAGGCACGCGCAGTCAGTCAGTCAAGCGCTCCGCTCCAGTCAGCGTCTCCCCACACAGTGGCACCCGCCGCACGCCGACGCCGCACCTTTACCAGCTCGCCCTGCTGCGGCCGCCGACCAATGGGGCGCGCGCGCAACCGGCCGCCGCACCCGAGCCCATAAAGGACCCCCACCCCGCCGGCGCCGGCACGCACTCCGCTGCTCGACTCGCTGCGGCTCGCACCGTTCGGGGCGTTGTGCTTTTCTTTCTCGCTTCTTTCCAAACTAGCCCATCGCCATGTCCGGACGCGGAAAGGGAGGCAAAGTCAAGGGCAAGTCAAAGTCCCGCTCAAGCAGGGCTGGGCTCCAGTTCCCGGTCGGCAGAATCCACCGCCTCCTGCGCAAGGGAAACTACGCCGAGCGCGTCGGCGCCGGGGCGCCCGTCTACCTCGCCGCCGTCATGGAGTACCTCGCGGCTGAGGTGCTCGAGCTGGCCGGAAACGCGGCCCGCGACAACAAGAAGACGCGCATCATCCCGCGCCACCTGCAGCTCGCCATACGCAACGACGAGGAGCTCAACAAGCTCTTGTCGGGCGTCACCATCGCACAGGGAGGTGTCCTGCCCAACATCCAGGCCGTCCTGCTGCCAAAGAAGACCGAGAAGAAGGCCTAAAAGAGAGACAGCGCAATCGGCAACCGCCGCGTGCTCCCTTGGCACGCAGCGCGCCATTTGCCGCCTCGGCTCAAAAAAACAAAACACAATCGGCCCTTTTCAGGGCCACCACACAAACCTACGTCCAAAGCAGAATTCCAGTCGTTCGTCGCACCACTTTTCTCTCTCTCTCTCTCTCTCTCTCTCTCTCTTTCTGTGTACGGTTTTTCCTTCTTACACACACAGGCGCCGCCATCTTGTACACACGTACTTGGCCACCTCCTCCACTCCACTCCACGCACGCACAGTCTCGCGACCATTAACCAGCACACGTGGCGCACAACAACACACCTCAAAAATAACCCCTCGGCACTCAGCCGCGCCGCAACACACAGCCCATCCACCGACAAGAAGCATACAAGCAAAGAGGGAGGGGAAGGAAGGAAGGAAGGAAGGAGCTCACACAACGCAAGGGCACGCTTCCTTCCCTCCCAACCGCACCGCACACCACGTCAAAAAAAACTCCAAACAAAACTAAAAGGCCAAGTAGACTAAAAAGGAAAAGAAAAACCAGCAACACAGACTCTTTCGCACTTTTCAACTTCCGATCACTGTGGTGGCCCTGAAAAGGGCCGTTTTTCAATCTATCTCTCTTTCCTTCCTTCGGTCTCACACCGCCTAACCGCCGAAACCGTACAGGGTGCGCCCCTGCCTCTTCAGGGCGTACACCACGTCCATGGCCGTCACAGTCTTGCGCTTGGCGTGCTCAGTGTACGTCACCGCGTCGCGGATCACGTTCTCCAGGAACACCTTCAGCACTCCGCGCGTCTCCTCGTAGATCAGACCAGAGATGCGCTTCACGCCGCCCCTGCGCGCCAGGCGGCGGATCGCGGGCTTCGTGATGCCCTGGATGTTGTCGCGCAACACCTTGCGGTGCCGCTTGGCGCCACCCTTGCCGAGCCCCTTTCCTCCCTTGCCGCGGCCTGTCATTCTTCTTCTTCAAGCGTCTCAACCACAATAATATAAAAAACAGAAAGCAAGGCAAGCTCCTCACCCGGCGCTAGCGAGTCGGCTACGGTTGTGGCGCCCAGCGCGCGCGCCGCCCCCCTATATAGACTCTGGGGCCCCGCGGCCCGCCCTCCCCTCCCCCCACCACCGCGCACCGAGGGCATATAAGCGCAGCACCCGGGGCGCGCGGGCCCCATTCCGAGCGGAGCAGCCGAGCGAAGCAGACGCACGTTACAACGGGACCGGCGTGTACGCGAACTTCTCGACGCGCCAAAGCAGCCGCACAGGCGAGCCAGCGGCATAGAAGATCGCTACGGACCCCCGGACTGCTACCATAGAAATACTTGGCTCCTGTCAACATCGCGAACGGTGTTGCTCAATAAAAAAAGCAAAACTGTCGTATTCCTCATCTCTTTGTGCCGCTCGCGACACAAAGAAAGAAAAAGCATTTTGTCTGTGTCAGCTACCCTTCATTGGTCGAACATCTGTCACACACAAAACCAGTGTCGTACGGCAGAATAGTTCTGCCTCCTCCGAGCGTAGGGACAACTCCGTGTCAGGGCCGGTGGCGTTGCCCCGTTTCCCGCGCACGTGTATAAATAGGGCTGCTCAACCCGTGGAGACCTTCAGGCGAGGCTTCTGCCAAGCAAGGTGCCAACCAAGCGGGAGCGCGGCGTACCCCAGTACGACCACACGCACATCAACAAGGAAACCGCAACAACATGGACCGCACCAGGACCCACAACCATCCACCCCCCACCCGGCAAGATGAAACAGCACGAAACACGGACTCCCCATCATCACCAACACCTGACGGCAGAAGGCGGAACATCTCCATCACAAGCCCGCCCTCGCCAGCAGGGAGCTGCAGCCCGGATACGTCTGCACGCCCTATGTGCGACCTCATATGCCACACGTACGTGATAACAGGCCTGCCAAACGACATCTCGCACCATGACCTCGCCTCCACCATCCGACGTTTCTGCAAGAACGAAATTGTAGCAAACGTAAAAAGCCTCACCCTTACAAGATTTCAGAAGGCCTTCTTGGAGCTGAAAGTAAAAGGGAAGGAAGGGGAATTACAAAAAGACCTCCGAAATAGCGGCTACCCCACGGCTAAAGTCCAATGGCAAAAACCAAGAGGACCGAGGCCAAACCCCAACCAAAAGACCACACCATCCCTCTCAGTGATCCTCAAAAAAATACCAGTCACCACGCCTGATGAGGAAGTCAGGGATCAGATGATAAAGCAGGGGCTGCATGTGGAGAAAGCATGGCGCATCATCTCCAGAAAAAACCAGCAGCCAACAGAGAAGTTTAGGGTCATAACGCACGACCAGCAGACCGTCGACCAACTGCTAACAGAAGGCGTCGACATAGATTTTAAAAGAAGAATGGCCGAACCGCCACACGACCCCCCATCCCAACCAGCACAGTGTGGCCGGTGCTTATCCTTCGAGCACCCCACCATAAAATGCGCACAGCAACAAGTCAAATGTGCCAGGTGCGGAGGGCAGCACAGCCTCTCACAGTGCAACCTGAAGGAGGAAAAATGTGCAAACTGCTCAGGACCACACTCTGCCCTGTCATACAAATGCCCCCGCAGACCAAAGGCACCATCCAATCCTGAACTCCGGGCCCCAATCAAAACAATGGACGGGCCAGATCACCCACCTACAAAGAAAGACGAAAACGGAGAGTCGGTCTCGGCGAACCACATCGTCTTCAAGAACGACTTGATTCGCCTCATGACCACCATCCTAATCGATCTCTTCCAGGACAGACGCGAGGACGTTAAGAAAGCCATCGACCGTGCGTCCAGAAAAATCCTTGAGAGGGGGATGATAGCAACACAAGTCAGAAACTCACTACACGTTACAATCACAGAGGCATGGGACCCAGAAAACTGCATGGACACAGATCACTCAAATACGAACATACCTCCCCACTCCATCTCATCCCACCCGTCTCCCACCCACCACTCCACTCCACACCATCCACAGCAAGAAAGCGGAGCAGAAAGACAAACACATAAGTAAACAATAATGCGCACGTACACACACAAACACACACACCCGCACCACCCTCATGGAAAGCACGGACGACAGAAACCACCTGAAACTCCTCTTTGCAAATGCCCAAGGGATAAAAAATAAACGGACTGTCCTCACACACACACTTCACCACGAGAAAATACACATCGCTGCAATTGCAGAGACCTGGCTCCGCGACCATGACAAATGCGACTTCGCAAAATATAACACCTTCCGCAAAAACAGGCAAGACGGAAGAGGAGGCGTTGCAGTATATGTAAGCAACTCCATAGCAGCCCAGGAAATTGCGCTCCCACAGGCATTCATCAACATTGAGGCCATAATGATTAAAATCAAAGACAGGGACAGAAGGACCCTCCAAATAGTTTGCATGTATAACCCGCCAGGCACAGCGCTGCCAACACAATTCATACAACACATCATGACACGAAACCGCACCATCCTCCTTGCAGACCTAAACGCCAGACATCACCTACTAGGAGACAGACTAGACAATGGCAACGGACGGCTACTATTCGACCTCTTGACTACGGAACCCATACTCAGACTACCAGTTCATGAACCCACCTTCATAGGCTTCCAAGGCACATCAAATCCAGACCACATCCTCTACAGCCCAGACCTCCACGACACCATTACTGAACCTAAAGTAGGCGACTCCATCACAAGCGACCACCTCCCCATCACATTCACAACAACAGCCACACAACCACCTCCCCCTCAACCGACCAGCAGAACCATAAAACTATACAGAAACGCTGACTGGGACAAATATCGAGACATACTAACAGAAGAACTAACTGCCCCCATCAGTATCACAGACCAAGACGACCTACAAAGTGTCGCACACAGACTCGAATCCGCCTTCCAAAGAGCCATAACAGAAGCAGTACCAACAAAAACAATAGAGAACTGGAAACCATCCATCCCCCCAGAAGCACTAAATCTCATCAGACAAAAAAAACGACTACAAAGACAAATGAGACGTGGAGACAACCCAGACCTTAAACGACAGTGGAATAGACTAAATGCTAGGGTCAAGAGAATCATTTCAACACACAAACAACAGCAATGGGACGACACATGTGCCCAGTTAAACTACAGGGAGGGCAGAAAGTTCTGGAATAAATTCAAGACCCTAACAGGACAACGAAAGACGACTCAATCCACACTACTGGTAAACAACGAGCCAACGTCCGACCAAAAAGAACAGGCAGAAGCTTTCAAACAAGTGCTGCAAGAAGTTTATTCATTTCCAGCTGACGATAAATTTGACGAACAATTCAGACAACACATAGAGTCCCAACTACCACGAATCCTAGAAACCCCCACAACCGAAACAGAAGAACAACTAACACTGACTAAAGACATAACAGAGACTGAAATAGCAGACGCAATATACACGGGACGAAACTCTGCCCCTGGTGAAAATGGTATCCAACGAATCCACCTCCAAAAAGCTCCCCTACATATCCTCACCCCTCTACTATCCCTCATCTTCAACTTTTGCATGACTCACGAAACTATCCCGACAAAATGGAAAACCAGCAGGACAATAATGATCCCCAAACCCGACAAACCAAGGACTGACCCCCGTTCATATAGACCAATATCACTACTAGACGTAATAGGAAAGACATATGAACGGATACTGACAGACAGGATACGGAAATACACAGATGACAAAGGACTAATCCCCCCTATACAGGCAGGTTTCCGACAGAAGCACTCAACCAACGACCCCCTACTTAGACTGACTGACAGCATAGCGAAAGGTTTTAACAAAGGACACTGCACGCTCGCTGTACTCCTGGACATCGAGCGCGCTTTTGACAAATTATGGCACAACGGACTACTTTACAAACTAACAGAAATAGGAATCCCAACGAAGATGACAAGAATAATAAAAGCTTACTTAACTGACAGAACCTGCATAGTACACGTAGACAAAGAAAAATCCGAAGCCTTTACCCCACAAGCAGGAGTACCCCAAGGCGGAATATTATCGCCCCTACTCTACACGCTATATACAGCCGACGTACCCACTGTCAGGACACGTACCGAAACCGTAGGGCTGTATGCAGACGATACAGCATACTGGTGCACCGAACTAAGAACAAGCACTGTACAACGAAAGACAAACGACTACCTAACACGGCTAGAGCAATGGATGACCAAGTGGAGAATTCGGCCCAATCCCAATAAAACACAGACAGTTCTTTTCAAACACAGACATCTGACAAAAAAGCGACAACAAGACGACAACGAAATCCGACTAAGACTATGGAACACGCCACTCACACTGAGCAACTCAGCCAGATACCTTGGAGTATATCTAGACCGACACCTGAACTGGAAAACGCACCTAAATCACCTCCTGAACAAAACACGACTACGACAAAACTTAATAAGACAGGTTCAAGGACGCTTCCACGGCTGCAGCGACGAAACAGCCCTACATACATATAAAACATTCATAAGACCAATACTCGAATACGCAGTCGCCCCACTCGGGGGAATACAGGCCCACGTAGCGGAAAAACTGTACAAAACGGAAAGAAGGTTAATACGCAGCATCACCAGGCTACCCCCTACAACCCCCAGCAACGAAGTATATACAAGCTACGGTATAGAACCACTCCAAACCAGAATGACCAAACTCAGGGCGAGATATGGAAATCACATTATCCACAACAGACCAGACATGGAGGACATCCTTACTATAAACGCAAGAGAAAACAGAAGACCGAAATACAAATACATTCCCCCATCACGCACAATAGCCCAAAACACAGCCAAAACATTCCCTGATCTCATCCCAATCCTACTACCCGTAACTGCAAATACAACAACACCAACTCACCTTGATGAAAGAACAACAGATTAACCACAAACACACCCGCACGTACACACACACACACAAAAGAATCCACCACAGCAAACACAAACAATCCAATCAACATCAAACAGCGCTCACCCCCTCTCAGGAAGGGGAGCGGGACAAAAAAAAAAAAAAAAAAAAAAAAAAAAAAAAAAAAAAAAAAACATATTACACACACCTATTTGTCATGTGTCTTAAACTATAGGAGAAAATATAAATAGATGCACATATATACACTTGTAAAGACAGCAACGCTCGGAATCGGCAACAAACACAGAAAAATTATATATATACATGTATCAAACTCAAAATGTACCATGTAAACAAAAGTGTTTAAATCATTTATATTGTTTTCATTTCCTTCCTTTTATGTAATTCAAATTTTATTCTGTTAATATACTTGTTTAATTTAAATCTTATTATGTCAATATACTTGTTTATAATGTCTTCTACCAAAAACCTGCAGTAACAAATTTGTCAAACCAATTATAACAATGCACTTGCAGGAAAAATAAAATGTACAAAATAAAAATAACCATGTAAAAACCCAAAGGCTGAAAAGGGACGCCAGCATGCCCTAAAACAGCCCGCCTTCCTCCATCAGAGGAGGGAATGAAAAGTGCAAAAAAAAAAAAAAAAAAAAAAAAAAAAAAAAAAAAAAAAAAAAGGCGCGCGGGCCCGTTGTCAAGGCAGCACCGGACGCCGTCGCGCACGCATATCCTCCACGCCGCATCCGCATCCGCATCCGCAGTAGCCATGGCCCGGACAAAGCAAACGGCCCGCAAGTCCACCGGCGGAAAGGCGCCGCGCAAACAGCTCGCCACCAAGGCGGCGAGGAAGAGCGCGCCCGCCACCGGCGGCGTCAAGAAGCCCCACCGCTACAGGCCGGGCACCGTCGCCCTGCGAGAAATCAGGCGCTACCAGAAGAGCACAGAGCTGCTCATCCGCAAGCTGCCATTCCAGCGCCTAGTGCGCGAGATCGCCCAGGACTTCAAGACCGACCTGCGCTTCCAGAGCTCCGCAGTCATGGCCCTGCAGGAGGCCAGCGAGGCCTACCTCGTCGGCCTCTTCGAAGACACCAACCTGTGCGCAATCCACGCCAAGCGAGTCACCATCATGCCCAAGGACATCCAGCTCGCGCGCCGCATCCGCGGCGAGCGCGCCTAAACCCGCACACCGCCAAACAAACAAAACGGCCCTTTTCAGGGCCACTAACGTCTCTCCGTCGCGAGCAAAACTTTGTCGGTCGCAACGACTAGTTCCCCACTCACTCTCCAGTCCAGTCGTCCCACCCCCGGCCCGGCCCGGCGCCGCCGTTTCCAAAAAAAAAAAAACAAAGCACCGCACCGGCCGAGCCAAGTCGCAAGCGTCAATAGCGCCACCCACACAGGCCACGGCACAAAACGTGACGCCCGGAAAGCAAAGCAAAGCAAAAAAGACTATTCCAAAACCACCACCAAGACAAACAAACAAACGCGGCGCAAAATAAATAGGTAAAAATAATAAAAGTAAAATACACTGTATGTAACACCAACCGCGCGCCGCCGCCCACGCCCGCCAACGACCCCACAATCCAACCACCATCCACACATGAAACAAACAAACGCCAGCAAGCAAGACAGACAGACAGACAGACAAGGCAACCGACCGACCACGACACGACAATCAACACCTTCCCGACGTGCTTTGATGGCCCTGAGAAGGGCCGTTTTTGTTTTTGTCCGGGACCGCGCGACAGCCTCTGGTTGCGCGCCGGCCACCAGGCGACGGTGTCAACCGCCAACCCTTCCCTGCCCTTTTTACTTCTTCTTCTTGGGCGAAGCCTTCGCCTTAGACGGCGTCGCCGTCGCCTTCTTCGGGCGCGGCGCCTTCGGCTTCTTCGTCGGAACCTTGGCGGCCTTCTTCGCCTTCGACGGCGACTTGGCCTTGGCCGGCTTGGCCGCAGCCGCCTTCTTCGCACCCGCGGGAGCGGCCGACGCCGCAGACGCCTTCTTGGCGGCGCCCGCCTTCCGACCGGTCGCCGCCTTCACGCCGCCAGCCTTCTTTGCGCCGGCCGCACGGGCCCCCTTCTTCTCCTTGCTGGCCGGAGCGGCGCGCTTCTTCTTCGCACCACCGCCGCCACCACGAGCCTTGCCGCCCTCGGCCGCCCCGCCGCCGGCGCCGGCAAGCTTGAAAGAGCCCGACGCGCCCTTCCCCTTCGTCTGCACCAGCTCGCCAGCCACGACGGCCGACTTGAGGTACTTCTTGATAAAGGGCGCCAGCTTCTCCGCGTCCAGCTTGTAGTGCGCGGCAATGTACTTCTTGATCGCCTGCAGCGACGACCCGCCGCGCTCCTTCAGACTCTTGATGGCGGCCGTCACCATCTCAGAGGTGCGCGGGTGCGCAGGCTTGGCGCGCGGCTTCTTCGCAGACGACGCAGACTTGGCCTTCTTCGTAGTGCCGGTGGCGGCGGGTGCCGCGGCAGTCTCGTTCGTAGCCGCCTGGTCTGCCATCTTTTGCTTGTTCTCTTTTCTTTTTTCCCCTTGGTTTCGCTTCCTTCTCTCCTTCGACGACGCACAACAGCGAGGGGCGCGCAGCAGAGAATAGCCGCGCACGCGCCTGGCCCAGCCA
Source organism: Schistocerca gregaria (assembly GCF_023897955.1). NCBI lineage: Eukaryota > Metazoa > Arthropoda > Insecta > Orthoptera > Acrididae > Schistocerca > Schistocerca gregaria. The sequence continues at coordinate 22,863 of NW_026062255.1, forward strand.
GTGTCGCGGGCGGGCGCGGACGGCCGAGAGAGCGGCCGCCACTCGGCGCGCCGCCGCGCCGCCGCGCCGCGCCTCCCGCGCTTGCTACCGCCCAACGTCCGACAGCCTGCGCGGAGCAGCCCCCAACCTGCGCCGCAACCACCCGCGCCATTCAAACCACCGAGGATGGGGCTACACACACCGACACCACGGTCGCCAACCAGTCGCCGCGGCGGCGCCGCAAACCACGGCCAAACTGCAGCCACCGCGCGCCACAGCCTGGGTCGGCCCGCCGAGAATCGCCGCCCCCGCCCAAATGCCGCCCCCACAGCCCCAGCCGACGACCCGCCACAATGGCCAAACCTTCGTCAAAACTCCCACACCGTCGCCGCGGCAGCCCGGCCACCGCGGCCGGCGCCACAGCCACACGAGCCGAGTCGTGCGGCGATGACGGCCGTGCACAAACGCACCTCCGCCGCCCCATCGCCTTCCGCCGTTTTCCCGATCGGCCCGCAGCCGTCGGGCCACGGCCGCGGGCCGTCCTCCTCCTCTCGCCTCGCCCGCCAACACCCACAGCCCTTCCAACACATTTTTTTTTTCTTTTTCCTTTTTTTTTTTTTACTTTTTTACGATCGCCGCCTGCGCAACATGGCACCGGCCGACGGAGCGCCAACCCCCCCGCCACAGGCGAAAACAAAACAACGATAAACAAACAAACAAAATAAATTACCAGCCAGCCCCAACTACAGACACACCGAATCTGCCCTCACAGCCGACCTTACACGCCTCAACGTCAAAAACAAAGGTGGTTTCTTTCTTTCAACGGTTACCTTACCTTAGGTTACGTCAACGTTAGGCTAAGAAGGCGTCAGGGTTAGGTTAAGCGTTGACGTGACGTCACGTCTTAACGTAGGCGTTAAGCTAAGGTTGCGGTCACGTACGTTAGGTTAAGGCGACTTGGGGGTTGGCCTAAGAGCTTAGGTTAGGTTACGTTAGTTTAGGTGGCTGCGTTAAGGGGCTTAAAGAAGTTTAGGAGGTTAAGGCGTCGAGGCGGCCGCACCCCCTTAGCTGCTGCGGCTCGGCCACGCCACGCCACGCCACGCTTTGGGGTTTCATAAGGTCGCGCGGCGGGTCGTCGGCACGCCGCAAAGGACAAAACTGCAAGACGACGTCGAAAAACAAACAACAGGTAAAAAATAAATAAGTAAAAATAAACGACGCCGACAGGCGGGGATCAGCAGAACAAGCAGATTCCGGAGAGCGAACGAGACACACACACACGCACGCACACACACAAACCCCCCCGAGCCGAGAGAGCACAGAGCACCACCACGTGTCGGCCTCCGCTCACCCGACTCGGCTGGGCTGGGCTGGGCTGGCGGCCGGGCCGGATGCACGTACACGTACGGCTACAGCCACTACCCGTACACAGCCGCTCTTCACGCAACACCAGCCAAATGGCGCGCCCGCGGCTCGTCGCGGTCGCAACGCCACGCCGGCACACTTTCGGCACCACCGTTTTCGCGCGCACCGCAAACAAAACGCAGCCGACACACACACAGAGAGAGAGAGAGAAAAAAAAAAAAAAAAAAAAAACACAGAGCGCGAGACGGGCGGCGGCGCACCTTTCGCCAGCCGGCAGGCAATCGACTCGCCCAGTACGACAAACGCGCACGCCACCCCACCCACCAACCAACCAACCAACCAGTCGTCGTCGTCGTCGTCGTCGTCGTCGTCGTCGTCCCGAAATCAAACAAACTCTCAAAAGCACAGCCCCTGCTGCCAACGGACGCAGGCGCCACGCAGCTCCCTTCCCGCCACACTCGATTCGCAGCGCAACTCACCCGGCACACCGTCAAACGACGGGCTGGGCTCGCCGCATCGCCGCAACCTACACACCTTCCCCGCCACGACGCACAGCCCCACCAGACGCCCGTGCCGCAACGACACTACTGCACTACCACTACCGCACTACTCCTCTCGCCCTTGCCATACACGACACAACACGCCAAAAAATGAAAATCCAAATACAAACAAAAACACCGCCCCCACGACCCAAACACATGCACGGCGCGCCAACACACGCGAGGCAAGGCACGCAGCAAACGGCGTCCCCTCCGCGTCGCGCCATCAACCTACACACACAAGGCAACCAACAACAGCCAGCCAGCCAGCCCCACTCTCACGCCGCAAAAACAGAAAACACACCGAAACCGCCAAACGCCGCACATTCGCGCTTCGCACTTACCACACACCTCTCGGCATCCGTTTCGCACACAACGGCGCGACGCACAATACATCATCACGGGCTACGCACGCACACCGCGACCCACTTTTTTACGACGCCCTCGGCAGAGCACACGTGCCCACGCCCACACACAGTCGACACAACGACGCAGCGCGCAGCAGACGCGGCCGCAACACGTACCTCCCCGACGACGCGCCAACACCGCCAGCCACTGCTCACTCGCCCAAGCAACCCGTGCACACAACTGCCACACGCGTCCACCACGCCGCCGCCAACCACCCGCCCGCCAGGGGGCGCTCACGTCCGCGACAACAGCGCGGCACCGCCGGACCGGGCCGAACCGGGCCGAGCCGCCGCCTCCTCTCCACTCGGCACGCCACGTCCTGCTTGCAAAACACATGGCTCGTCCCTCTGTACACACAACGCGCCTGCCTGCGGTCGCCGCCGGCATCTATCTACCTGCGCATCGGAGCCAGGCCGGCAAGCCCACACTTAAATAATGCACTTCAACCAGCCAAACAAACCCACTCTTCCTTTCTTTGCACAGCGCATGCAACAGCAGCCCCAGGAGCCGGGCCCGCCGCCAGCGTCTCCTCCTCCTCCTCTGGGCACAGCCAGCCAGCCGTACCCACCGCCCCGCCCCTGCTCTGCAGAACAAGAAAAAACGAAAAAGTACCAACACACGCACCCAAAGCGTAAGCCAGACAAGACCAGCCTCTCCAAGGCCACACACACGCAAAAAAACAAAAAAACAAAAACACTACAACAGAATAAAATGAAAAAGAAAAAGCAAGCTGTCGCCTCGCCCCCGCCCGTCCCCCCACCCCACCACATTCGCCCCCTCCGCTTGTTTTCCTTTCTACAATTTCCCTCTTTTCCACCCAATATCCCGCCGCGGTTTACGGGCACCGGCCGATTTTGCGCCCGCCCACATGTGTGCCTACTCCCCACCACCATTCCCTCCGCAGCCCGCAGCCCGCAGCCCGCTTTTCCCCCCCTCCCTGCCCACACCACACCACACCACACCACACCACACCACACCGACGGTGCTGACGTCGACACGCACCCAAGACAGGGGCCACGACCGTCTTTTTTCCTGGGCCCATCCCCGCACCGCACCGCACCTCCTTCCAATCAACGCTGTGGCGCCTGTGTCCGCGCGAGACGCGTGCGCGCCGCCTCTCTCAACATCCGTCCGCCGTCCGCCGGCCGGCCCGTTTTTCGGCCCCCAGGCCATCCGTCAACCACCACTGCCACTGCCCCTGCCCGCCCCGCACCACACCACACACCGCTGCTTGCCCCGGCCGTTGCCACCAAAGGCGCCAACCGCAGCCCGCGCGCGCCAGAAACTACAGGGACCCAGCCGACCGACGAAAATCAGAGCAATTGGCCGGGAGGATCAAAAAGAGAGCTCCGAAAACCACCGTAGCGAGGCGTGGGAGGAAACGTTACGAGAAGCAGAAAGGGACCAGGAAAAATTCTGGAAATTTCTTAAAACTCGTAAACTAAACACGAAACATCTACATCTACATGGGGAAGGAACGACCCCACAGACCGAGCTGAAGCACTGGCGGATTCACTAGAAAGGCAATTCCAAGCACCAGAAGCGGTAGATGGCGAAACTGATGACCACCAGGAAATGGTACTCAGAAGGGTAAAACCGCATCCTAAGTGCCCCGATCAGAACATCTTTCACAATCCAATAAACGCAGAAACCCCGTATCTTATCACATCACAAACATACACACATCCTAAGAAGGCATCAGGCCCAGATTCCATCAAACCGCAACTACTACATCACCTACCTCCAGCAACTATCAATTATCTATCTAACATCAGTATATAATGCTTGCTTCAGACTAAACTACTTGGAAACAGGCCCGAGTCATCACATTACCAAAGCCAAACAAGGACTTATTATTTCCGCAAAACTATAGGCCAACTTCCTTGGAAAGGTCCTCGGAAAGCTCATTCAAACTGAACTGAAGAAATTCAATTCTTAAAGGATAACAACATAATCATCCCACAACAATTCCGATTCCGCGAAGAACACAGCACCACCCACCGGGTGACCAGACTAGTCGAGCACATATGTCAGGCCAGAAACATTAGACACAGTACTGGAGCAGTCCTGCTTGACATTGGAAAAGCATTCGGATAACGCCTTATCTACAAGCTCCACCAGTACAACTGCCCCATCCACATTATTGCTTCTTTTCTCCGCAACAGAGCATTCTATGTCCATGTACCAGGAGCGGCAAGTAACACTAGATCCATAGAGGCTGGAGTCCCGCAAGGCTCAGTGCTGGGGCCCATTCTCTACTCAATATACACAAACAAACAGCTGGGAGGACACTTGTCACTATTTGCAGACGACACTGCAGTCTACCGCAGCAGTTCTAACCTGCAATATAGAGTCACAAAAATAGAGCAACACCTACAATCCATCCAGAAATGGGCTAACCAAAAAAACAATAAACGCGGAGAAAACCCAAGCAATACAATACGATTCACATTCAAAAAGAATACCTCCTAACCTGCGTATACGCCTCAGAAATAACAATCTTCCATGGTCAGGCACAATAAAGTATCTAGGCATCAAGCTGGACAAGAGGTTGACATTTAGAGACCACGTTACACACGTTTGTAACAAGGCTGCACCAGCAATATTCAGACTGTGCCCAATCATCAAAGGAAACAGAATAAATATGCGCGCCAAAAAGAAAATCTTCAAAACCGTCATAGGAACCAGCCATCACTTACGGCTCTGAAAATCTGGTCAATGGCCGCAGACACCAACATAACAAGAGTAAAAAAAAGGGTGCACAACAAATAATTCAGAATTGCTGCTGATGCCGGCCGGTACCAGACAAACCGAGACATATACACAAACCATAACATACTCAAAATCCCGGAAATCATCCAAACAAAAATCCATAAAGTTTTTTTTTTTTTTCCCACCAAACCACGGATTCGAACCACCCACTCATCAGAAATCTGGGACAAAATCCACCCGACCCAAGAACGACATTTCCCATCACGACAAAACACCACAAACTACAACATACCATGATAAACAAAAATAAAATACAAACACCATAACACTCACTCAAACAACAAACATCTACACACACCCAAGAGACCCTATCATCCCATCATTTTGTTACCCAACATAATCAGACAGAAGGCAGGGATCAAGGACAGATCCGGTCCTTCGAGTACAGGGGGTAAAAAAATACCCATCAGACCAGCTCGCTCTCTCTCTCTCTCTCTCTCTCTCTCTCTCTCTCTCTCTCTCTCTCCGTGCCGACGCTGCCCCGCACACGCGTTCGGCCGACACCACACGACAGGTCTTTGGGGCCCCGCCACTGCGCACACGCACGCCTCCTCCTCTTCCTTAGTTCTTTTTCGCTTTTCTTTTCTCCCCCGCCCCCCGCTCTCACCGCCACATCATCCCGCAACCCTTGGGGGATGTTTCCCAACATCAACGCGCCCCAATTCCACTCTCTGCCCGTGCCGCACTCTCCACTTTGCTTCTCCCCGTCCCCTACACACACGACTACCGAAACCCCGGTTGACACACCTTCTCGTAGGACAGGGGTGCGTGCGTGCGTTGTCTTGACGGTGACAGCAACAGCAACGGATCCGTCCATCCCATTCCCCCCCACTCGGTAAAGAACCATGTTCAACCCACACTACACAACAAGGGGGGCACACACGAACGCGAAAGAAAGGGCAGGGCAGGGGCAACTATCTCGTACACATTCTTCCTCAGAACCCACATATCGCATCAACGAACGGCAGGCCAATTGCGGACTCAGCCGTGTCAGGCAAATCCAACCCAACCAACACCTCCCACGGAAACCCTGACACTGATCCAGCAGTACGTCCACATACATCGCCACACCAAATACGGGTGACGAGTGAGCAACAAATGGAACAATACACAACAAGGGCTGACCTAATAAAAACTGCACGTCACGTCATACCTTCCAGACAGACGCAGTTCCGACGGGACGGCGGAACCGTATACGTACCTTTCAGCCACAACAACCGACCGACTGGACACGCCCGCGTCTCCAGCCAGCCAACCACCAGGGCCACACAGCCCGCAAGTTTCAGCGTCAACACTTCTTAACGTACGTTGCAAACTTTTCAAAACATTGCCACACACACACACACACACACACACCACGAAAAGCGTCAACCTCTCTCACACTGGATACACTCAACACTTTTTGTCGGCGGAGCTTGAGGCCAACGGTTGACACACCCCCACCGGCCACACAGGTTTCCCTTTGAAAATTGCAGTGACGGAGACGGTTGTTTCCGAGAGCGCGAGCTGGACGGAGCTGCGGCGCCGCCGCCGCCGCCGAGGGGTAATGAACGCACGCGATGCCGCATGACAGCCCATCACCCAAAGTTTCACCCACAACTGCACAGGTCGCACCCCCTTTTCGCGCCATACTAGTGTCGATCGTCAATTACAGCTGACGGTGTTCGCATTTGCCACTTGACGGGGGGGAAAAGAAAACAAACATCTGACACGCCATGTGTTTCTCTCTCTCTGTTACATCTAGGTCATTCGGCAGCCACTGTAAAAAAAAAAAATATTTTTACGACATGGTTGGGTAAGTGATTTAAAGACAACAATTGTGGGTCACACACCATAGACCATTTCGATAGTGTTCTTGTTCTTCTCTGTTTCCTTTTTTTATCGCTCAATTGAAATAAAACCTGGGGATGATGCAATGCTGCGATATGGCACAACCGTCGTCCATTGTACACAACTCGGGAACAAAAAGAAACCAATTCAGGGAACGTTCGTTCCTTCACAACGTTTCTTTCAACGCACTTGGTCTTTACCATCCTGTATTCAACACACATTTCCTTTCATCAAACTAGGGCATTTCCATAACAGTATTTGCAATACTGCTTCTTCGACGTCATTTCACCATCTCAACTAGAGACAAACAAACAAACAACAAAATAGGAAAACAGCCTTGAGAACCCCGTCCACCAAATTTCAGTTAGCACGGCATCCAAGATTCTTTTCCGGGGAGTGCAGTGCAGCTGACGCTGCTCAGACCATATACCGTCGCCAGTCTCACTCAACTCTTGCGCATTCCATTCTACGCTACGTGACTATGCAAAAATGAATGAATCAAACCCGCCCAGAGAGCGTCTTGTGCGAGGGGACACACGATATAGAGAACAACAAAACACACAGGGGACACCACCAAAGTTGGAGAGAACGTTTCCACCACGGCAGCCGCGCCGTTACGCGCTTTTTTTTTTTTTTTTTTTTTTTTTTTTTTTCCTCCCCCCCACTGCACACCTCCGACACCACGGGAACGTTCACCGTCCCGTTGCCCTACACTGGCGTTTTCTTTTCAACCCCCCACCCTATTCCTCGCTCCCCGGACATTCGACCGATCACAAAGTGCAACCTCTCGTTACCGTCGGGTGCCCCTCTTCATCCCCGGGGCGCCAACAACAAAACAAAAACACCACCGACGCCGTCGTCTCGCGTCACCTCACTCAACTGAGCGGAAAATACACGTACATCCAGAATGACGACACCGCCTCCACAAACAAAAACCAGACGTCAGACGTCAGGTCGAAAGAGGGCACCGTACGTCGTGGCGCGTGGTCTCCTAACTCACCTCGCGCGTACAAATACAATGCAATGCGTGTCTCCTCACGTTCACACACACCACCTCCACGCTCCACTTTTACGTCGCCCAACCAACCAACTAACTAACTTAACCCACCCGCTCGGCGTAGAAGCAGCTGTAGGCGGCAACGTGTTTCTCACCCTCGCCACCAACGGTGTGACATCCGACAATCGCGGTTTGCTTTCCGTTCCACACCTCCGGCCATACCATACAAAGGGGACAAAAAAAAAAAAAAAATATATATATCAAACAAGCCAACTCCAGCGATCCGCCCCCCTAACACCAACACGTCTCGAAACACCCACGCCCACGACCCGGCTGTGGCTAAAGTGCGTATCCCAACGTCACACCAAAACCAAAGGCGCCGGCGCCGCACCACACCACACCACAAGCTACAGCTACAGCTGTGCCGCCGTCCACCCGCTCACAACAACAACAATTCCGCCCTTCCCGCAAAGGCATTTTGGTGGCCCTGAAAAGGGCCGTTTTTTTTTTCTTTTCTTCGCCGCGCCGCGGACGAGCCTCCCATTTCCAAGAGCCACCTCCTTACTTGGAGCTCGTGTACTTGGTCACCGCCTTCGTGCCCTCGCTCACCGCGTGCTTGGCCAGCTCGCCAGGCAGCAAGAGCCGCACAGCGGTCTGGATCTCGCGGGACGTGATGGTCGAGCGCTTGTTGTAGTGCGCCAGGCGAGAAGCCTCGGCCGCAATGCGCTCGAAAATGTCGTTCACGAAGCTGTTCATGATGCTCATCGCCTTCGAAGAGATGCCCGTGTCCGGGTGCACCTGCTTCAGCACCTTGTAGATGTAGATGGCATAGCTCTCCTTCCTCTTGCGCTTCTTCTTCTTGTCGCCCTTCGAAATGTTCTTCTGCGCCTTGCCAGCCTTCTTGGCGGCTTTCCCGCTAGTCTTGGGCGGCATCACGAACAAACAGGCAGGCAGGCAGGCAGGCACGCGCAGTCAGTCAGTCAAGCGCTCCGCTCCAGTCAGCGTCTCCCCACACAGTGGCACCCGCCGCACGCCGACGCCGCACCTTTACCAGCTCGCCCTGCTGCGGCCGCCGACCAATGGGGCGCGCGCGCAACCGGCCGCCGCACCCGAGCCCATAAAGGACCCCCACCCCGCCGGCGCCGGCATTCGCTGAGTAGCTTCTGGAGAGTGCGGACGCGTGTGCGGGGCTGCGCTAGTACTCTCCCTCTTCGTTGCTACTCAGCCATAGGAACTCGCTTGCGAGTTTAGTCGCTGATTGTCCTAGCGCTCTAGCTGGACGGTTCGGCACTAAGGCTTCCGAGCTCCTGATTTTCTCAAATTAGGAGCGGAGTTGCAAGAAGATTGCGGGGCAAAGGGCTGATTTGTCGGCGGCTTGCGAGCAAATTGTCGTTGCGTGTTGCGGGCTGTGGGTTGGCGCGTTTTGGTGCGCGTCTTCTTGCTGCCGCGGTTCGCTTTTTCGGCCGGTTCGAGCACTTCGGCTGCGACAGGTACTCCTGCTGCCGCGGAGATTAGCTCTGCTCCCCCCCAAGAGTAGGGAAGTTACACGTCAGGGCCTGGTCAACGGCCAGATACCCGCGCGTGTTAGAATTGTTAGGGTCGGACTGTTCTGCCTGATACCTAACGGTGCCAACGGAAAGCAGACACCGACACCCCCTGGCAGCCATCCCTCCGAGTCTGGACATGGACACCCCAGTGAAACTGACGGTCACGGAGAAAGAAAACGCCCCTGGTTGCTACGAGGTCAACAGGACGGACCTAACGGGCAGCCAGGGCGGGATCAGCCCGAGCTCGCGATTGCTGTTGCTTAACGCAATCGCGGGCCTCACCGGCAAGGATAAGGTCAAATATCAAAAGAAGCTCGAAAGAGCTTGGAAAGAGCCGAGGATACTGCCCAAGGGTGATAAAACACCATCGAATGCCCGCCTAATTAAGGCGAAAACAAATAAATCACCCAAAAGAAACAAAAAGGTCAAAACTGGGTCACCGGCAAAGAAGCGAAAGACCACCTCGCGTAAACCCGCCGCAGAGCGGCGGCCGGACGTGGCGGACGCGGTCGGGTCAGCCGCGCCTGGGCCGTCCGTACCTGCCAACACAAAGGCCGACCTGGCCACGTGTAGCGGCGGCCGGCAGGGGCAGGTAGCAGAACAAAGCGCCGGCGCTGCGGCGGCTAGCGCGCGCCCCGAGGCGGCCACGCGGCTGCGCGCCGAGGTGAATGCGCAAAAGCAGGAAGGCGCGGAGGCGGGTGCGCGCGTTCGGCGGAAGCAATCTGATACCGCCGGCGCGGGCTCGCCGCCGCGAGAGAATGCCGTAGCGGGGGAACCTCGGAGCGTTGCCGAGGGGAGCGAGCGATGCGCAAGTGACGTAGGGACCGCCGCGCAAGAAACAGACGACGAGGGATTCCAGCTGGCACGAAAAACCGCCAGTCGATCTCCCATCGTAGTGACACCAGCCCCAATCATCACCGCCAATAGATTCGATGTAATGGGAGAATCTGAACGAGACGAGTCGCAACGTACAAACGACACTGAGGAAAATGACCAAAAAAGCCTCAGAATCCCACCGATAGTCGTACAGTTTGAAAACAACTATAAAGCACTGTACGACGTCATATCGAACTCGATAGGGGAAAGCAGGTTCACCGCCAAAACAACAGGCGGTGACAAAGTTAAAATCACGCTAAAGAACGTTGACGACTATAAGGCAGTGAGGAAGGTGCTCGAGGAGCGGAAGTTTCACTTCTACACCTTCCCACTAGCAGCGAGAAGGCCAATTAGACTGGTCTTCCGCGGAGTGCCACACACCACTGACACAGCTGACATCAAAAAGTTTCTACAGGAGGAAGGTTTTGAGGTCAGCTCGGTGGTGTTGACGCGACCGAATCGACCCTGGCCCCTCCATACGGTCACCCTCCCAGATTCTGCACAAAATCGAAAGATCTGGGAGGTCAAAAGGATACTGGCCCTAAAGGTCACTCCTGAGAAACTTAAGAAGAAATCGGGCCCAGGGCGATGCTACAACTGCCAGGCCCTTGGGCACATCGCGCGAGATTGCACGATGCCAGTGGTGTGCGTCAGATGCACGGAGCAGCACACGTACGACCAGTGCAAATTGCCAAGGGGGGAGGGAAAAGAAAAGTGCGCTAATTGTAAAGGAGCGCACCCCGCCAGTTACCTAGGATGCCCTGAATACAGAGCTCTGAGGGACAGGCAGAGGGGCAAAAACATCAGTAAAGCCCCGAATCACACCAAAAACATACCAGCGCCCAGGCCACCTCCCCCACCTCCCCAGAGAAGACAACACGATACCGTAAAGACGCAGGTCTTCGCATCCACCGCATATTCCCGCGCGCTTGCCGGTGACCCACCTGACCCGCCGAACCACCCACTTCCACCACAACACAGCAGCAACCAGGTTCCCCAAGCTGAAGAAAGTCCTAGGGAAGCCAGTCCTCCATGCCACCCACAAACCAGTCCGCGAGAAGCAGTCGAGTCTGCTACAATCCAGCAACTCGCGTCGTCCATCCAGCTGCTACAGGCACAGATGACCCAGCTAGTAGGTATACTAGCAACATTGACGCAACTCCCCGCCGACCTCAGATCGGCAGCACAGCAGTCGCCTGTAGCAGCGACAGCCCCAGGGAAAACTGTCCCCCACCATGGATAGGAGACCTAATATACAAGGTCTCAAAATATGCGCGTTTAACGCAGACAACCTCACTCGCCAACCCATGGAGTTTAGAGAATTCATACAGGACGAAAACGTTGACATATGCCTAGTGGGAGAAACATTCCTCAAACCAGGACTACGAGTTTCTGTACCAAACTACATTTGCTACAGAAACGACCGACCCACTCACGGAGGCGGGGTCGCGGTATATGTCAAAAAAGGAATCAGACACCACCAAGTATACCCCCCAAATACAACAGAAATAGAAACGGCGGCAATCGAAGTGGCCACAGTAACTGGCCCCCTAACAGTCGTTGCAGTGTATCGCCCCCCTTCCCAAAGACTAGAAGAGGACGACATAGCTGCACTTAGCCGTATTAGAGGCAAACTGCTAATAGCAGGGGACCTAAACGCCAAGCACGCGGACTGGAACTCGAGACACCGAAACCAAGCTGGTCAACAGCTGCAACGACTCGCGCGCACACACCAGTTACAAATATGGGGCCCAGAGGAACCGACACACTTCCCAAAGAACGGAGGAAGACCGGACGTCCTCGACATAGCCATCACAAAGAATCTGGTGGGCTTTGTATCCGCGACATCGGTAAACAGAATGTCGTCGGACCACAATCCCGTGATTTTTGAGGTCGATATGGGAGAATGGCTCTCTATCCCACAACGACATGCGACGTACAAGCGCATCAATAAAGAGCAATTCAGCAACGCAATAGCAACTGAACTTGCCCAGACCCCGCCTCCAACTGCAGAGACAGTAGAACAGGCACTAGACGACCTCACAAGAGCGATCCTGCAAGCTGCTGAGGGAGCCACACCGCCTCAAGTGGGGCCCCCCCGCTCCAGGCAACTCCCCCCGCACTTGCTTGCGCAAATACGGCACAAAAACAGGATCGCCAAAGAGTGGAAGCTCACCAGAAACAAGGTCACGCGGAGGCTACTCAATAGGCTACAGAGAGAGCTGAAAGCAGATCTCAATGAATACCGCAACCAACAATGGTCAGCAAGGCTCTCAGCTCTCAAACTAGAAGACAATAGCTTATGGCAAGCCACCAAACAGTACACAAAAAGACGCGCGAAAATGCCACCACTGCATGGCGAACGCGGACTGCAGTTCAGCCCCATTGACAAAGCTAACGCACTAGCCGACGTGTTCGAAAAACAGTTCAGACCAGCAGAAGTACAGGACAGAGAACACGTTGCAACAGTCCGCCGAGAACTGGCCGTGTTCCTGGAAGCAGACGACGAAGATGACTACACGCCACTCTTCAGTACTGAAGACGTGGCGCACTGCATCAAGTCGCTGCCCACCAGGAAGACCCCGGGTCACGACCAGGTCACAAATGAATTGCTGAAACTCCTCCCGCCTCTGGCAATCACCCACCTGACCGATATAGTTAATGAACTGACGCGATCACAAAAATTCCCGGCGCAGTGGAAGCACGCAGAAGTCATTGCGATCGCAAAACCAGGAAAAGACCCGGTGTTCCCGCAACACTATAGACCAATTAGTCTACTGCCTACCCTCAGTAAACTTTATGAGCGCCTCCTACTAACCCCCATACAGGACCATATCACAAGAGAGCAGATTCTGCCGAAATTCCAATTCGGATTCAGGCAAAGACACTCCGCCCCCCAGCAAATTATGAGGGTGGTTGAAGCAGCTACGGACAGCTTCAACCGAAAGGGCTACTGCGGGCTTGTCTTGCTAGACGTGGCAAAAGCCTTCGACTCAGTCTGGCACACCGGGATACTACACAAGATGTACACCCTAGGCTTCCCCGGAAAGATCGTCAAAATAGTTAAAAACTATCTCTCCGGTAGGACTTTTTCAGTTAAGATCGATGGATCCCTGTCGACCAGGAGAAGAATCGGTGCAGGTGTGCCCCAGGGCTCGGTCCTGGGACCCATCCTCTACAGTGTCTACACTGCTGACATCCCTATGACTCAGCATGTACACACTGCACAATATGCAGATGACACTGCATTCTTCTCCTGCTCGACAAACAGGAACCTGGCTACAAGGCGTCTGCAAACCGCCCTAAACAGGACGGAAAACTGGGCCAAGCAGTGGCGAATAACAATAAACTCGGAAAAAACACAAGCCATGCTGCTCACCAGACGTTACGGGAAACGCCGACCCCCAAGAAGACCATACCAACTGCTGCGATTACAGGGGCAGAACTTGCCATGGAGAAATTCTGCGAAGTACCTCGGTGTCACACTTGACAGACGCCTGACATGGAAGTGTCACATAGAGGAACTTCGCAGAAAGACTCACGCCAGGATGCAGATCCTGTACCCTGTATTAAACAGCACCAGTTCCCTCGACCCCGCAACAGGAGTAGCTATCTATCGAAGTCTAATTCGACCGATACTGGAATATGCGTGCCCTGTATGGGGCTATGCAGCCAGATCGACGATAGATCGCTTACAGAAGGTCCAAAACAGAGCGCTAAGACGGGCCTTACACGTCCCCACACGCTTCCCCGCGGCGGACCTGCACGAAGCTGCAGGCATAGAGCCGCTAACAACACGCTACTGCCCTTACTACCCGTCCTACTATCGCAGAGGTTTTTTTTCCCTTGGCGCTTGCCTTGGCACTTTTTTCCCTCTGCCCTTAAAAACCGCTACCCTTCAATCGCTTTCGACCACTTCTATCTCCTGATGGACCATGTAAATGAGTAATCTTACCCAGACGCATGGATAACATCACAGCCTGCATCCTGTGACTCCTGATTCTAAAAACTAACATGTTATACGGAGGTGACAGTAGAACTTTTGGTTTGGTCACCACGTTGGTGCGGGCGTGGAGGGGCCCCATCCTATACGGCGCCGGCACGCACTCCGCTGCTCGACTCGCTGCGGCTCGCACCGTTCGGGGCGTTGTGCTTTTCTTTCTCGCTTCTTTCCAAACTAGCCCATCGCCATGTCCGGACGCGGAAAGGGAGGCAAAGTCAAGGGCAAGTCAAAGTCCCGCTCAAGCAGGGCTGGGCTCCAGTTCCCGGTCGGCAGAATCCACCGCCTCCTGCGCAAGGGAAACTACGCCGAGCGCGTCGGCGCCGGGGCGCCCGTCTACCTCGCCGCCGTCATGGAGTACCTCGCGGCTGAGGTGCTCGAGCTGGCCGGAAACGCGGCCCGCGACAACAAGAAGACGCGCATCATCCCGCGCCACCTGCAGCTCGCCATACGCAACGACGAGGAGCTCAACAAGCTCTTGTCGGGCGTCACCATCGCACAGGGAGGTGTCCTGCCCAACATCCAGGCCGTCCTGCTGCCAAAGAAGACCGAGAAGAAGGCCTAAAAGAGAGACAGCGCAATCGGCAACCGCCGCGTGCTCCCTTGGCACGCAGCGCGCCATTTGCCGCCTCGGCTCAAAAAAACAAAACACAATCGGCCCTTTTCAGGGCCACCACACAAACCTACGTCCAAAGCAGAATTCCAGTCGTTCGTCGCACCACTTTTCTCTCTCTCTCTCTCTCTCTCTCTCTCTCTCTTTCTGTGTACGGTTTTTCCTTCTTACACACACAGGCGCCGCCATCTTGTACACACGTACTTGGCCACCTCCTCCACTCCACTCCACGCACGCACAGTCTCGCGACCATTAACCAGCACACGTGGCGCACAACAACACACCTCAAAAATAACCCCTCGGCACTCAGCCGCGCCGCAACACACAGCCCATCCACCGACAAGAAGCATACAAGCAAAGAGGGAGGGGAAGGAAGGAAGGAAGGAAGGAGCTCACACAACGCAAGGGCACGCTTCCTTCCCTCCCAACCGCACCGCACACCACGTCAAAAAAAACTCCAAACAAAACTAAAAGGCCAAGTAGACTAAAAAGGAAAAGAAAAACCAGCAACACAGACTCTTTCGCACTTTTCAACTTCCGATCACTGTGGTGGCCCTGAAAAGGGCCGTTTTTCAATCTATCTCTCTTTCCTTCCTTCGGTCTCACACCGCCTAACCGCCGAAACCGTACAGGGTGCGCCCCTGCCTCTTCAGGGCGTACACCACGTCCATGGCCGTCACAGTCTTGCGCTTGGCGTGCTCAGTGTACGTCACCGCGTCGCGGATCACGTTCTCCAGGAACACCTTCAGCACTCCGCGCGTCTCCTCGTAGATCAGACCAGAGATGCGCTTCACGCCGCCCCTGCGCGCCAGGCGGCGGATCGCGGGCTTCGTGATGCCCTGGATGTTGTCGCGCAACACCTTGCGGTGCCGCTTGGCGCCACCCTTGCCGAGCCCCTTTCCTCCCTTGCCGCGGCCTGTCATTCTTCTTCTTCAAGCGTCTCAACCACAATAATATAAAAAACAGAAAGCAAGGCAAGCTCCTCACCCGGCGCTAGCGAGTCGGCAACGGTTGTGGCGCCCAGCGCGCGCGCCGCCCCCCTATATAGACTCTGGGGCCCCGCGGCCCGCCCTCCCCTCCCCCCACCACCGCGCACCGAGGGCATATAAGCGCAGCACCCGGGGCGCGCGGGCCCGTTGTCAAGGCAGCACCGGACGCCGTCGCGCACGCATATCCTCCACGCCGCATCCGCATCCGCATCCGCAGTAGCCATGGCCCGGACAAAGCAAACGGCCCGCAAGTCCACCGGCGGAAAGGCGCCGCGCAAACAGCTCGCCACCAAGGCGGCGAGGAAGAGCGCGCCCGCCACCGGCGGCGTCAAGAAGCCCCACCGCTACAGGCCGGGCACCGTCGCCCTGCGAGAAATCAGGCGCTACCAGAAGAGCACAGAGCTGCTCATCCGCAAGCTGCCATTCCAGCGCCTAGTGCGCGAGATCGCCCAGGACTTCAAGACCGACCTGCGCTTCCAGAGCTCCGCAGTCATGGCCCTGCAGGAGGCCAGCGAGGCCTACCTCGTCGGCCTCTTCGAAGACACCAACCTGTGCGCAATCCACGCCAAGCGAGTCACCATCATGCCCAAGGACATCCAGCTCGCGCGCCGCATCCGCGGCGAGCGCGCCTAAACCCGCACACCGCCAAACAAACAAAACGGCCCTTTTCAGGGCCACTAACGTCTCTCCGTCGCGAGCAAAACTTTGTCGGTCGCAACGACTAGTTCCCCACTCACTCTCCAGTCCAGTCGTCCCACCCCCGGCCCGGCCCGGCGCCGCCGTTTCCAAAAAAAAAAAAACAAAGCACCGCACCGGCCGAGCCAAGTCGCAAGCGTCAATAGCGCCACCCACACAGGCCACGGCACAAAACGTGACGCCCGGAAAGCAAAGCAAAGCAAAAAAGACTATTCCAAAACCACCACCAAGACAAACAAACAAACGCGGCGCAAAATAAATAGGTAAAAATAATAAAAGTAAAATACACTGTATGTAACACCAACCGCGCGCCGCCGCCCACGCCCGCCAACGACCCCACAATCCAACCACCATCCACACATGAAACAAACAAACGCCAGCAAGCAAGACAGACAGACAGACAGACAAGGCAACCGACCGACCACGACACGACAATCAACACCTTCCCGACGTGCTTTGATGGCCCTGAGAAGGGCCGTTTTTGTTTTTGTCCGGGACCGCGCGACAGCCTCTGGTTGCGCGCCGGCCACCAGGCGACGGTGTCAACCGCCAACCCTTCCCTGCCCTTTTTACTTCTTCTTCTTGGGCGAAGCCTTCGCCTTAGACGGCGTCGCCGTCGCCTTCTTCGGGCGCGGCGCCTTCGGCTTCTTCGTCGGAACCTTGGCGGCCTTCTTCGCCTTCGACGGCGACTTGGCCTTGGCCGGCTTGGCCGCAGCCGCCTTCTTCGCACCCGCGGGAGCGGCCGACGCCGCAGACGCCTTCTTGGCGGCGCCCGCCTTCCGACCGGTCGCCGCCTTCACGCCGCCAGCCTTCTTTGCGCCGGCCGCACGGGCCCCCTTCTTCTCCTTGCTGGCCGGAGCGGCGCGCTTCTTCTTCGCACCACCGCCGCCACCACGAGCCTTGCCGCCCTCGGCCGCCCCGCCGCCGGCGCCGGCAAGCTTGAAAGAGCCCGACGCGCCCTTCCCCTTCGTCTGCACCAGCTCGCCAGCCACGACGGCCGACTTGAGGTACTTCTTGATAAAGGGCGCCAGCTTCTCCGCGTCCAGCTTGTAGTGCGCGGCAATGTACTTCTTGATCGCCTGCAGCGACGACCCGCCGCGCTCCTTCAGACTCTTGATGGCGGCCGTCACCATCTCAGAGGTGCGCGGGTGCGCAGGCTTGGCGCGCGGCTTCTTCGCAGACGACGCAGACTTGGCCTTCTTCGTAGTGCCGGTGGCGGCGGGTGCCGCGGCAGTCTCGTTCGTAGCCGCCTGGTCTGCCATCTTTTGCTTGTTCTCTTTTCTTTTTTCCCCTTGGTTTCGCTTCCTTCTCTCCTTCGACGACGCACAACAGCGAGGGGCGCGCAGCAGAGAATAGCCGCGCACGCGCCTGGCCCAGCCAGTGTCGCGGGCGGGCGCGGACGGCCGAGAGAGCGGCCGCCACTCGGCGCGCCGCCGCGCCGCCGCGCCGCGCCTCCCGCGCTTGCTACCGCCCAACGTCCGACAGCCTGCGCGGAGCAGCCCCCAACCTGCGCCGCAACCACCCGCGCCATTCAAACCACCGAGGATGGGGCTACACACACCGACACCACGGTCGCCAACCAGTCGCCGCGGCGGCGCCGCAAACCACGGCCAAACTGCAGCCACCGCGCGCCACAGCCTGGGTCGGCCCGCCGAGAATCGCCGCCCCCGCCCAAATGCCGCCCCCACAGCCCCAGCCGACGACCCGCCACAATGGCCAAACCTTCGTCAAAACTCCCACACCGTCGCCGCGGCAGCCCGGCCACCGCGGCCGGCGCCACAGCCACACGAGCCGAGTCGTGCGGCGATGACGGCCGTGCACAAACGCACCTCCGCCGCCCCATCGCCTTCCGCCGTTTTCCCGATCGGCCCGCAGCCGTCGGGCCACGGCCGCGGGCCGTCCTCCTCCTCTCGCCTCGCCCGCCAACACCCACAGCCCTTCCAACACATTTTTTTTTTCTTTTTCCTTTTTTTTTTTTTACTTTTTTACGATCGCCGCCTGCGCAACATGGCACCGGCCGACGGAGCGCCAACCCCCCCGCCACAGGCGAAAACAAAACAACGATAAACAAACAAACAAAATAAATTACCAGCCAGCCCCAACTACAGACACACCGAATCTGCCCTCACAGCCGACCTTACACGCCTCAACGTCAAAAACAAAGGTGGTTTCTTTCTTTCAACGGTTACCTTACCTTAGGTTACGTCAACGTTAGGCTAAGAAGGCGTCAGGGTTAGGTTAAGCGTTGACGTGACGTCACGTCTTAACGTAGGCGTTAAGCTAAGGTTGCGGTCACGTACGTTAGGTTAAGGCGACTTGGGGGTTGGCCTAAGAGCTTAGGTTAGGTTACGTTAGTTTAGGTGGCTGCGTTAAGGGGCTTAAAGAAGTTTAGGAGGTTAAGGCGTCGAGGCGGCCGCACCCCCTTAGCTGCTGCGGCTCGGCCACGCCACGCCACGCCACGCTTTGGGGTTTCATAAGGTCGCGCGGCGGGTCGTCGGCACGCCGCAAAGGACAAAACTGCAAGACGACGTCGAAAAACAAACAACAGGTAAAAAATAAATAAGTAAAAATAAACGACGCCGACAGGCGGGGATCAGCAGAACAAGCAGATTCCGGAGAGCGAACGAGACACACACACACGCACGCACACACACAAACCCCCCCGAGCCGAGAGAGCACAGAGCACCACCACGTGTCGGCCTCCGCTCACCCGACTCGGCTGGGCTGGGCTGGGCTGGCGGCCGGGCCGGATGCACGTACACGTACGGCTACAGCCACTACCCGTACACAGCCGCTCTTCACGCAACACCAGCCAAATGGCGCGCCCGCGGCTCGTCGCGGTCGCAACGCCACGCCGGCACACTTTCGGCACCACCGTTTTCGCGCGCACCGCAAACAAAACGCAGCCGACACACACAGAGAGAGAGAGAGAGAAAAAAAAAAAAAAAAAAAAAAACACAGAGCGCGAGACGGGCGGCGGCGCACCTTTCGCCAGCCGGCAGGCAATCGACTCGCCCAGTACGACAAACGCGCACGCCACCCCACCCACCAACCAACCAACCAACCAGTCGTCGTCGTCGTCGTCGTCGTCGTCGTCGTCGTCCCGAAATCAAACAAACTCTCAAAAGCACAGCCCCTGCTGCCAACGGACGCAGGCGCCACGCAGCTCCCTTCCCGCCACACTCGATTCGCAGCGCAACTCACCCGGCACACCGTCAAACGACGGGCTGGGCTCGCCGCATCACTAGATCGCGTGTTTTCCCCGCCACGACGCACAGCCCCACCAGACGCCCGTGCCGCAACGACACTACTGCACTACCACTACCGCACTACTCCTCTCGCCCTTGCCATACACGACACAACACGCCAAAAAATGAAAATCCAAATACAAACAAAAACACCGCCCCCACGACCCAAACACATGCACGGCGCGCCAACACACGCGAGGCAAGGCACGCAGCAAACGGCGTCCCCTCCGCGTCGCGCCATCAACCTACACACACAAGGCAACCAACAACAGCCAGCCAGCCAGCCCCACTCTCACGCCGCAAAAACAGAAAACACACCGAAACCGCCAAACGCCGCACATTCGCGCTTCGCACTTACCACACACCTCTCGGCATCCGTTTCGCACACAACGGCGCGACGCACAATACATCATCACGGGCTACGCACGCACACCGCGACCCACTTTTTTACGACGCCCTCGGCAGAGCACACGTGCCCACGCCCACACACAGTCGACACAACGACGCAGCGCGCAGCAGACGCGGCCGCAACACGTACCTCCCCGACGACGCGCCAACACCGCCAGCCACTGCTCACTCGCCCAAGCAACCCGTGCACACAACTGCCACACGCGTCCACCACGCCGCCGCCAACCACCCGCCCGCCAGGGGGCGCTCACGTCCGCGACAACAGCGCGGCACCGCCGGACCGGGCCGAACCGGGCCGAGCCGCCGCCTCCTCTCCACTCGGCACGCCACGTCCTGCTTGCAAAACACATGGCTCGTCCCCTCTGTACACACAACGCGCCTGCCTGCGGTCGCCGCCGGCATCTATCTACCTGCGCATCGGAGCCAGGCCGGCAAGCCCACACTTAAATAATGCACTTCAACCAGCCAAACAAACCCACTCTTCCTTTCTTTGCACAGCGCATGCAACAGCAGCCCCAGGAGCCGGGCCCGCCGCCAGCGTCTCCTCCTCCTCCTCTGGGCACAGCCAGCCAGCCGTACCCACCGCCCCGCCCCTGCTCTGCAGAACAAGAAAAAACGAAAAAGTACCAACACACGCACCCAAAGCGTAAGCCAGACAAGACCAGCCTCTCCAAGGCCACACACACGCAAAAAAACAAAAAAACAAAAACACTACAACAGAATAAAATGAAAAAGAAAAAGCAAGCTGTCGCCTCGCCCCCGCCCGTCCCCCCACCCCACCACATTCGCCCCCTCCGCTTGTTTTCCTTTCTACAATTTCCCTCTTTTCCACCCAATATCCCGCCGCGGTTTACGGGCACCGGCCGATTTTGCGCCCCGCCCACATGTGTGCCTACTCCCCACCACCATTCCCTCCGCAGCCCGCAGCCCGCAGCCCGCTTTTCCCCCCCTCCCTGCCCACACCACACCACACCACACCACACCACACCACACCGACGGTGCTGACGTCGACACGCACCCAAGACAGGGGCCACGACCGTCTTTTTTCCTGGGCCCATCCCCGCACCGCACCGCACCTCCTTCCAATCAACGCTGTGGCGCCTGTGTCCGCGCGAGACGCGTGCGCGCCGCCTCTCTCAACATCCGTCCGCCGTCCGCCGGCCGGCCCGTTTTTCGGCCCCCAGGCCATCCGTCAACCACCACTGCCACTGCCCCTGCCCGCCCCGCACCACACCACACACCGCTGCTTGCCCCGGCCGTTGCCACCAAAGGCGCCAACCGCAGCCCGCGCGCGCCAGAAACTACAGGGACCCAGCCGACCGACGAAAATCAGAGCAATTGGCCGGGAGGATCAAAAAGAGAGCTCCGAAAACCACCGTAGCGAGGCGTGGGAGGAAACGTTACGAGAAGCAGAAAGGGACCAGGAAAAATTCTGGAAATTTCTTAAAACTCGTAAACTAAACACGAAACATCTACATCTACATGGGGAAGGAACGACCCCACAGACCGAGCTGAAGCACTGGCGGATTCACTAGAAAGGCAATTCCAAGCACCAGAAGCGGTAGATGGCGAAACTGATGACCACCAGGAAATGGTACTCAGAAGGGTAAAACCGCATCCTAAGTGCCCCGATCAGAACATCTTTCACAATCCAATAAACGCAGAAACCCCGTATCTTATCACATCACAAACATACACACATCCTAAGAAGGCATCAGGCCCAGATTCCATCAAACCGCAACTACTACATCACCTACCTCCAGCAACTATCAATTATCTATCTAACATCAGTATATAATGCTTGCTTCAGACTAAACTACTTGGAAACAGGCCCGAGTCATCACATTACCAAAGCCAAACAAGGACTTATTATTTCCGCAAAACTATAGGCCAACTTCCTTGGAAAGGTCCTCGGAAAGCTCATTCAAACTGAACTGAAGAAATTCAATTCTTAAAGGATAACAACATAATCATCCCACAACAATTCCGATTCCGCGAAGAACACAGCACCACCCACCGGGTGACCAGACTAGTCGAGCACATATGTCAGGCCAGAAACATTAGACACAGTACTGGAGCAGTCCTGCTTGACATTGGAAAAGCATTCGGATAACGCCTTATCTACAAGCTCCACCAGTACAACTGCCCCATCCACATTATTGCTTCTTTTCTCCGCAACAGAGCATTCTATGTCCATGTACCAGGAGCGGCAAGTAACACTAGATCCATAGAGGCTGGAGTCCCGCAAGGCTCAGTGCTGGGGCCCATTCTCTACTCAATATACACAAACAAACAGCTGGGAGGACACTTGTCACTATTTGCAGACGACACTGCAGTCTACCGCAGCAGTTCTAACCTGCAATATAGAGTCACAAAAATAGAGCAACACCTACAATCCATCCAGAAATGGGCTAACCAAAAAAACAATAAACGCGGAGAAAACCCAAGCAATACAATACGATTCACATTCAAAAAGAATACCTCCTAACCTGCGTATACGCCTCAGAAATAACAATCTTCCATGGTCAGGCACAATAAAGTATCTAGGCATCAAGCTGGACAAGAGGTTGACATTTAGAGACCACGTTACACACGTTTGTAACAAGGCTGCACCAGCAATATTCAGACTGTGCCCAATCATCAAAGGAAACAGAATAAATATGCGCGCCAAAAAGAAAATCTTCAAAACCGTCATAGGAACCAGCCATCACTTACGGCTCTGAAAATCTGGTCAATGGCCGCAGACACCAACATAACAAGAGTAAAAAAAAGGGTGCACAACAAATAATTCAGAATTGCTGCTGATGCCGGCCGGTACCAGACAAACCGAGACATATACACAAACCATAACATACTCAAAATCCCGGAAATCATCCAAACAAAAATCCATAAAGTTTTTTTTTTTTTTCCCACCAAACCACGGATTCGAACCACCCACTCATCAGAAATCTGGGACAAAATCCACCCGACCCAAGAACGACATTTCCCATCACGACAAAACACCACAAACTACAACATACCATGATAAACAAAAATAAAATACAAACACCATAACACTCACTCAAACAACAAACATCTACACACACCCAAGAGACCCTATCATCCCATCATTTTGTTACCCAACATAATCAGACAGAAGGCAGGGATCAAGGACAGATCCGGTCCTTCGAGTACAGGGGGTAAAAAAATACCCATCAGACCAGCTCGCTCTCTCTCTCTCTCTCTCTCTCTCTCTCTCTCTCTCTCTCTCTCTCTCTCTCTCTCTCCGTGCCGACGCTGCCCCGCACACGCGTTCGGCCGACACCACACGACAGGTCTTTGGGGCCCCGCCACTGCGCACACGCACGCCTCCTCCTCTTCCTTAGTTCTTTTTCGCTTTTCTTTTCTCCCCCGCCCCCCGCTCTCACCGCCACATCATCCCGCAACCCTTGGGGGATGTTTCCCAACATCAACGCGCCCCAATTCCACTCTCTGCCCGTGCCGCACTCTCCACTTTGCTTCTCCCCGTCCCCTACACACACGACTACCGAAACCCCGGTTGACACACCTTCTCGTAGGACAGGGGTGCGTGCGTGCGTTGTCTTGACGGTGACAGCAACAGCAACGGATCCGTCCATCCCATTCCCCCCCACTCGGTAAAGAACCATGTTCAACCCACACTACACAACAAGGGGGGCACACACGAACGCGAAAGAAAGGGCAGGGCAGGGGCAACTATCTCGTACACATTCTTCCTCAGAACCCACATATCGCATCAACGAACGGCAGGCCAATTGCGGACTCAGCCGTGTCAGGCAAATCCAACCCAACCAACACCTCCCACGGAAACCCTGACACTGATCCAGCAGTACGTCCACATACATCGCCACACCAAATACGGGTGACGAGTGAGCAACAAATGGAACAATACACAACAAGGGCTGACCTAATAAAAACTGCACGTCACGTCATACCTTCCAGACAGACGCAGTTCCGACGGGACGGCGGAACCGTATACGTACCTTTCAGCCACAACAACCGACCGACTGGACACGCCCGCGTCTCCAGCCAGCCAACCACCAGGGCCACACAGCCCGCAAGTTTCAGCGTCAACACTTCTTAACGTACGTTGCAAACTTTTCAAAACATTGCCACACACACACACACACACACACACCACGAAAAGCGTCAACCTCTCTCACACTGGATACACTCAACACTTTTTGTCGGCGGAGCTTGAGGCCAACGGTTGACACACCCCCACCGGCCACACAGGTTTCCCTTTGAAAATTGCAGTGACGGAGACGGTTGTTTCCGAGAGCGCGAGCTGGACGGAGCTGCGGCGCCGCCGCCGCCGCCGAGGGGTAATGAACGCACGCGATGCCGCATGACAGCCCATCACCCAAAGTTTCACCCACAACTGCACAGGTCGCACCCCCTTTTCGCGCCATACTAGTGTCGATCGTCAATTACAGCTGACGGTGTTCGCATTTGCCACTTGACGGGGGGGAAAAGAAAACAAACATCTGACACGCCATGTGTTTCTCTCTCTCTGTTACATCTAGGTCATTCGGCAGCCACTGTAAAAAAAAAAAATATTTTTACGACATGGTTGGGTAAGTGATTTAAAGACAACAATTGTGGGTCACACACCATAGACCATTTCGATAGTGTTCTTGTTCTTCTCTGTTTCCTTTTTTTATCGCTCAATTGAAATAAAACCTGGGGATGATGCAATGCTGCGATATGGCACAACCGTCGTCCATTGTACACAACTCGGGAACAAAAAGAAACCAATTCAGGGAACGTTCGTTCCTTCACAACGTTTCTTTCAACGCACTTGGTCTTTACCATCCTGTATTCAACACACATTTCCTTTCATCAAACTAGGGCATTTCCATAACAGTATTTGCAATACTGCTTCTTCGACGTCATTTCACCATCTCAACTAGAGACAAACAAACAAACAACAAAATAGGAAAACAGCCTTGAGAACCCCGTCCACCAAATTTCAGTTAGCACGGCATCCAAGATTCTTTTCCGGGGAGTGCAGTGCAGCTGACGCTGCTCAGACCATATACCGTCGCCAGTCTCACTCAACTCTTGCGCATTCCATTCTACGCTACGTGACTATGCAAAAATGAATGAATCAAACCCGCCCAGAGAGCGTCTTGTGCGAGGGGACACACGATATAGAGAACAACAAAACACACAGGGGACACCACCAAAGTTGGAGAGAACGTTTCCACCACGGCAGCCGCGCCGTTACGCGCTTTTTTTTTTTTTTTTTTTTTTTTTTTTTTTTTTTTCCTCCCCCCCACTGCACACCTCCGACACCACGGGAACGTTCACCGTCCCGTTGCCCTACACTGGCGTTTTCTTTTCAACCCCCCACCCTATTCCTCGCTCCCCGGACATTCGACCGATCACAAAGTGCAACCTCTCGTTACCGTCGGGTGCCCCTCTTCATCCCCGGGGCGCCAACAACAAAACAAAAACACCACCGACGCCGTCGTCTCGCGTCACCTCACTCAACTGAGCGGAAAATACACGTACATCCAGAATGACGACACCGCCTCCACAAACAAAAACCAGACGTCAGACGTCAGGTCGAAAGAGGGCACCGTACGTCGTGGCGCGTGGTCTCCTAACTCACCTCGCGCGTACAAATACAATGCAATGCGTGTCTCCTCACGTTCACACACACCACCTCCACGCTCCACTTTTACGTCGCCCAACCAACCAACTAACTAACTTAACCCACCCGCTCGGCGTAGAAGCAGCTGTAGGCGGCAACGTGTTTCTCACCCTCGCCACCAACGGTGTGACATCCGACAATCGCGGTTTGCTTTCCGTTCCACACCTCCGGCCATACCATACAAAGGGGACAAAAAAAAAAAAAAAAATATATATATCAAACAAGCCAACTCCAGCGATCCGCCCCCCTAACACCAACACGTCTCGAAACACCCACGCCCACGACCCGGCTGTGGCTAAAGTGCGTATCCCAACGTCACACCAAAACCAAAGGCGCCGGCGCCGCACCACACCACACCACAAGCTACAGCTACAGCTGTGCCGCCGTCCACCCGCTCACAACAACAACAATTCCGCCCTTCCCGCAAAGGCATTTTGGTGGCCCTGAAAAGGGCCGTTTTTTTTTTCTTTTCTTCGCCGCGCCGCGGACGAGCCTCCCATTTCCAAGAGCCACCTCCTTACTTGGAGCTCGTGTACTTGGTCACCGCCTTCGTGCCCTCGCTCACCGCGTGCTTGGCCAGCTCGCCAGGCAGCAAGAGCCGCACAGCGGTCTGGATCTCGCGGGACGTGATGGTCGAGCGCTTGTTGTAGTGCGCCAGGCGAGAAGCCTCGGCCGCAATGCGCTCGAAAATGTCGTTCACGAAGCTGTTCATGATGCTCATCGCCTTCGAAGAGATGCCCGTGTCCGGGTGCACCTGCTTCAGCACCTTGTAGATGTAGATGGCATAGCTCTCCTTCCTCTTGCGCTTCTTCTTCTTGTCGCCCTTCGAAATGTTCTTCTGCGCCTTGCCAGCCTTCTTGGCGGCTTTCCCGCTAGTCTTGGGCGGCATCACGAACAAACAGGCAGGCAGGCAGGCAGGCACGCGCAGTCAGTCAGTCAAGCGCTCCGCTCCAGTCAGCGTCTCCCCACACAGTGGCACCCGCCGCACGCCGACGCCGCACCTTTACCAGCTCGCCCTGCTGCGGCCGCCGACCAATGGGGCGCGCGCGCAACCGGCCGCCGCACCCGAGCCCATAAAGGACCCCCACCCCGCCGGCGCCGGCACGCACTCCGCTGCTCGACTCGCTGCGGCTCGCACCGTTCGGGGCGTTGTGCTTTTCTTTCTCGCTTCTTTCCAAACTAGCCCATCGCCATGTCCGGACGCGGAAAGGGAGGCAAAGTCAAGGGCAAGTCAAAGTCCCGCTCAAGCAGGGCTGGGCTCCAGTTCCCGGTCGGCAGAATCCACCGCCTCCTGCGCAAGGGAAACTACGCCGAGCGCGTCGGCGCCGGGGCGCCCGTCTACCTCGCCGCCGTCATGGAGTACCTCGCGGCTGAGGTGCTCGAGCTGGCCGGAAACGCGGCCCGCGACAACAAGAAGACGCGCATCATCCCGCGCCACCTGCAGCTCGCCATACGCAACGACGAGGAGCTCAACAAGCTCTTGTCGGGCGTCACCATCGCACAGGGAGGTGTCCTGCCCAACATCCAGGCCGTCCTGCTGCCAAAGAAGACCGAGAAGAAGGCCTAAAAGAGAGACAGCGCAATCGGCAACCGCCGCGTGCTCCCTTGGCACGCAGCGCGCCATTTGCCGCCTCGGCTCAAAAAAACAAAACACAATCGGCCCTTTTCAGGGCCACCACACAAACCTACGTCCAAAGCAGAATTCCAGTCGTTCGTCGCACCACTTTTCTCTCTCTCTCTCTCTCTCTCTCTCTCTCTCTTTCTGTGTACGGTTTTTCCTTCTTACACACACAGGCGCCGCCATCTTGTACACACGTACTTGGCCACCTCCTCCACTCCACTCCACGCACGCACAGTCTCGCGACCATTAACCAGCACACGTGGCGCACAACAACACACCTCAAAAATAACCCCTCGGCACTCAGCCGCGCCGCAACACACAGCCCATCCACCGACAAGAAGCATACAAGCAAAGAGGGAGGGGAAGGAAGGAAGGAAGGAAGGAGCTCACACAACGCAAGGGCACGCTTCCTTCCCTCCCAACCGCACCGCACACCACGTCAAAAAAAACTCCAAACAAAACTAAAAGGCCAAGTAGACTAAAAAGGAAAAGAAAAACCAGCAACACAGACTCTTTCGCACTTTTCAACTTCCGATCACTGTGGTGGCCCTGAAAAGGGCCGTTTTTCAATCTATCTCTCTTTCCTTCCTTCGGTCTCACACCGCCTAACCGCCGAAACCGTACAGGGTGCGCCCCTGCCTCTTCAGGGCGTACACCACGTCCATGGCCGTCACAGTCTTGCGCTTGGCGTGCTCAGTGTACGTCACCGCGTCGCGGATCACGTTCTCCAGGAACACCTTCAGCACTCCGCGCGTCTCCTCGTAGATCAGACCAGAGATGCGCTTCACGCCGCCCCTGCGCGCCAGGCGGCGGATCGCGGGCTTCGTGATGCCCTGGATGTTGTCGCGCAACACCTTGCGGTGCCGCTTGGCGCCACCCTTGCCGAGCCCCTTTCCTCCCTTGCCGCGGCCTGTCATTCTTCTTCTTCAAGCGTCTCAACCACAATAATATAAAAAACAGAAAGCAAGGCAAGCTCCTCACCCGGCGCTAGCGAGTCGGCTACGGTTGTGGCGCCCAGCGCAAAAAAAAAAATAAAGGATGGGGCCCCTCCACGCCCGCACCAACGTGGTGACCAAACCAAAAGTTCTACTGTCACCTCCGTATAACATGTTAGTTTTTAGAATCAGGAGTCACAGGATGCAGGCTGTGATGTTATCCATGCGTCTGGGTAAGATTACTCATTTACATGGTCCATCAGGAGATAGAAGTGGTCGAAAGCGATTGAAGGGTAGCGGTTTTTAAGGGCAGAGGGAAAAAAGTGCCAAGGCAAGCGCCAAGGGAAAAAAACCTCTGCGATAGTAGGACGGGTAGTAAGGGCAGTAGCGGATTACTAGCTGCGACAGCGCATGCAAGGTGTGGTTATGTTAGTGCGAGGTATCGTGCATCGTTACCGTTGTCGTTGCTGGCGTTCGTTCCAGGATCTGCTGCTGCTGCGTCCCTGAAACATGACATTGTCATCATATATTAGTGGGCGATCGGTCGTAGATCAGCTCACAGTGTGGGGGGTGTGTGTGGCTGGTTTGCGTGCTGTGTGCAGTACGGTTTCCCTGCAGTTGCCGGTATTTCGGCGGGTTAATCATCTGGGGTTGCCAGTAGTAGCTGAGTTGCAGGGGCTCGCCAGTACTGTCATGTTAGCGTGCTATGGACCATAGATGTTTAGTTTCGTGCTAATAGTGTTTTTGGTCTATTATGTTTCCATCTATGGTTGTGGTCGTAGTTACCCAGAGAAAGAATAAACGGGTTACGCGACTGTCTCGTGTTCCTGTATAGTCGTGTGGAGAGTTTTTGGAATACCTGCAAGATAGTATCTAGCCGATATTCCCGGTGAAGGTCCGCGGTGCGCGTGTAGCGCGGAGCGTTGCTTATGATTCTGAGTACTTTGTTCTGTATGAGCTGCAGACGGCGCACACGTGTGGGCGCAGCGTATCCCCAGACGGGAGCAGCATACGTCATCAGAGGTCTGATAAGTGTGGTGTACATGGACCTGGACACCCTCCTATTCAGTGTGCTACGCCTGTTAAGCATAGGGTAGAGTTGTTTGAGCCTCGCGTTTGCTTTGTTGGTCACGTGTTGGATGTGGTCCCCCCAGAGTAGTTTCCGGTCCAGCCAGACACCGAGGTATTTGACCTTCTCTCGGAAACGTATTGGGCGTGCGTGTAGTGTTATTTGATTGCAGTGTTGATGTTTGCGCAGTTGTTTCGGTCTTCTGGTGAACAGAACGGCTTCGCACTTGTCGACGTTTACTCTAACACGCCACTTCACCAACCAGGGCTCTGCCGTTCTGAGTGCGGTCTGTAGTCGTGAGTTAATGTTAGACGGCTTCCAATCTTGCGCTAGGATGGCAGTGTCATCCGCGTAGATTGCCATCGTCGTGTTATGTGTATCTGGGAGGTCGTTAATGTAGAGGTTAAACAGTAAGGGCCCTAGGATGCTTCCTTGGGGTACCCCTGCCTGTATACCGTGTCGTGTTGATTGTTTGCCCTGCACGTCAGTGTTGAAACTCCTGTCCGTGAGATATGAGTGTATGAGACGTACGAGCCCGTCGGGAAACCCTGCGTCGTTTAGTTTGCGTATGAGGCCGTTGTGCCATAGACGATCGAAAGCCTTCTCGATGTCCAGGAACACCGCACCAGTTGCTTTGTTCATGTTGTATCCGTGTGTGATGTATTCGACGACGCGGAGGAGTTGTTGTGTTGTCGAGTGGTGATTCCTGAAGCCGAATTGCTCCGGCCTCAGGGTGTCATTTGTGATGCAGTGCCTAGTGAGTCGTTTTAGTATTACCTTCTCAACAATCTTGCTGAGCGCGCTCAGCAGGCTGATGGGTCGGTAATTTTGTGGGAGGGAGTGGTCTTTCCCCGGCTTCCTGAACATCAGGACCTTGGCCGTCTTCCAAAAGGCGGGGAAGTGTTGGTGTTTGAGTATGGCATTCGTGATGTGCGTGAGATAGTCTATTGCTTTATCCGTGAACTCCTGGAGGACACGGTTTTGAATGCCATCGTGACCAGGGGCCTTCCTAGCAGTGGTATGCATGATGGCCCATTTCACTTCAGCTGTGCTAGCCTGGCGGATGTTGTTGCGCGCTGGTTGGGCCAGGATGCGAGTGACCTCCTGGTCTGTTGCAAGTGTGAACACTGGATCTGACGGATCCATGTTCGGTGTGAATGACGCTGCAAGTGTGAGGGCCATCAGTTCAGCTTTTTCTTCCGCAGAATATGCCGGTCCGTCAGGCCCTTGTAGTGTGGGTGTGTAGTGTTTCTCCCTGGTGAAGTGTCGGGCCATCTGCCACACGCCAGGTCGCGTGGTGTCTAGCCCTGCGAGTTTTTGGTCCCACTGTTGTGTTTTAAATGTTTGTATTTTTTCCCGGATTATTCCCTGGAGCCTGTTAATGTGCCGTTTGAAGTGCTGGCGCCTGGTACGCTGCCAATACCTCCTGAGGCGGTTCCTCATTGAGATAAGGCCCAGGATCTCCTGGGGCAGGGCAGCACTGTAATGTTGTGGTGTGCGGATTGGTATGGTGCCGGCTATTGCGTCTTGGACGGCGTTTGTAAGGGTTTCAACAGCATCATCTATTTGGGCTGTCTCATTAATTGCGTGGGTAGGTGGGATGTGACTGTCGAGCGTTTCCTTGAACAATGTCCAATTCGCGCGCTTGTAGTCGAGCATCCTGCGTTGGTCGATGTGCTGCAGTGTTTCTTCAATGTACAGCATAACAGGTTGGTGATTTGAGGGCAGATCGTTTTCAACAGCAACGTTGAGTGTCGTTGTTATGCCCTTGATGAGGGCCATGTCTAACACGTCTGGCCTGTGTCCCCTCCGGTAGGGAATGTGCGTCGGTTCGGTCGGCGCTAGTGTAATGTAGTTTCGTCCTAGCGCGTGTTCATATAGTTTTTTGCCGTTGGAGTTTCGTATACGTGAATTCCAGTCTGGGTGTTTCGCGTTAAGATCTCCAGCGGCTATTACGCGCGGTGATATGTTGAGTATAGTGCTGATGTCGCGTGTCACTATGTTCTTAGGACTGTTGTATACTGACACCAGTGTGGTATAGGCTCCGTTGAACTTGACCCTGACGGCGGTTGCCTCTAATTTTTCAAGTTCAGGGAGCACTATGTTTGTGTGTTCGATGTCTTTGTGTATAATGATGGCCGTTCCACCGAAACCAGAGCCGTCCGGTCGGTCGGTACGATAGACGCAGTAGCTGGTAAAGTTTAGGTGGTTGTGCGGTTTGAGTTTAGTTTCGCTCAGTAGTGCGATAAGGATGCCCTTACGCTCCATGAACGCGGCAAGTTCCGCCCTTTTGTTGTTGATCCCGTCTGCATTCCAGAACAGGATCTGTGATAGTGTCCGGTTGTTTGCGAAGGGGGCCGGGTGTGGCGTATTATCCATGTAGGGATGGGAACAGTGTGGTGAGAGCTGTTTGTATGGCAGTCCAGTACTGTCCGGGTTGGGCAGACATGAGCTGTGTAAACAGTGTGCTGATGACCGCGAAGATCCTGGCGAAGATCTGTTGGGTCGTATGCTGGGGGAATAATGTTTCCATTATTCCCCCTTGTGTTGTGTTTGTGTTGTGCGTGTCGGCCTGTGGCTTGTTTGTGGTGTTAGCGGCCGCTGGTGCGGGTGTTGGCGTTGTGTGTGGGCTGGCGCTTGTGTTGCTGCTGTGTGCTGCAGTCTGTGGTGCCTGTGTTACAGGTGTGGTGATGGGTGGAGTAGTG
This sequence comes from Schistocerca gregaria, assembly GCF_023897955.1. Lineage (NCBI taxonomy): Eukaryota > Metazoa > Arthropoda > Insecta > Orthoptera > Acrididae > Schistocerca > Schistocerca gregaria. Next base: position 55,137 of record NW_026062255.1, read on the forward strand.
TGTGTGCTGGTGTCACTGGCTTGCTGACTGTGTGTCTGCGTTTCCGTGTTCTGTTGTTGTCCAGCGCGCGCGCCGCCCCCCTATATAGACTCTGGGGCCCCGCGGCCCGCCCTCCCCTCCCCCCACCACCGCGCACCGAGGGCATATAAGCGCAGCACCCGGGGCGCGCGGGCCCGTTGTCAAGGCAGCACCGGACGCCGTCGCGCACGCATATCCTCCACGCCGCATCCGCATCCGCATCCGCAGTAGCCATGGCCCGGACAAAGCAAACGGCCCGCAAGTCCACCGGCGGAAAGGCGCCGCGCAAACAGCTCGCCACCAAGGCGGCGAGGAAGAGCGCGCCCGCCACCGGCGGCGTCAAGAAGCCCCACCGCTACAGGCCGGGCACCGTCGCCCTGCGAGAAATCAGGCGCTACCAGAAGAGCACAGAGCTGCTCATCCGCAAGCTGCCATTCCAGCGCCTAGTGCGCGAGATCGCCCAGGACTTCAAGACCGACCTGCGCTTCCAGAGCTCCGCAGTCATGGCCCTGCAGGAGGCCAGCGAGGCCTACCTCGTCGGCCTCTTCGAAGACACCAACCTGTGCGCAATCCACGCCAAGCGAGTCACCATCATGCCCAAGGACATCCAGCTCGCGCGCCGCATCCGCGGCGAGCGCGCCTAAACCCGCACACCGCCAAACAAACAAAACGGCCCTTTTCAGGGCCACTAACGTCTCTCCGTCGCGAGCAAAACTTTGTCGGTCGCAACGACTAGTTCCCCACTCACTCTCCAGTCCAGTCGTCCCACCCCCGGCCCGGCCCGGCGCCGCCGTTTCCAAAAAAAAAAAAACAAAGCACCGCACCGGCCGAGCCAAGTCGCAAGCGTCAATAGCGCCACCCACACAGGCCACGGCACAAAACGTGACGCCCGGAAAGCAAAGCAAAGCAAAAAAGACTATTCCAAAACCACCACCAAGACAAACAAACAAACGCGGCGCAAAATAAATAGGTAAAAATAATAAAAGTAAAATACACTGTATGTAACACCAACCGCGCGCCGCCGCCCACGCCCGCCAACGACCCCACAATCCAACCACCATCCACACATGAAACAAACAAACGCCAGCAAGCAAGACAGACAGACAGACAGACAAGGCAACCGACCGACCACGACACGACAATCAACACCTTCCCGACGTGCTTTGATGGCCCTGAGAAGGGCCGTTTTTGTTTTTGTCCGGGACCGCGCGACAGCCTCTGGTTGCGCGCCGGCCACCAGGCGACGGTGTCAACCGCCAACCCTTCCCTGCCCTTTTTACTTCTTCTTCTTGGGCGAAGCCTTCGCCTTAGACGGCGTCGCCGTCGCCTTCTTCGGGCGCGGCGCCTTCGGCTTCTTCGTCGGAACCTTGGCGGCCTTCTTCGCCTTCGACGGCGACTTGGCCTTGGCCGGCTTGGCCGCAGCCGCCTTCTTCGCACCCGCGGGAGCGGCCGACGCCGCAGACGCCTTCTTGGCGGCGCCCGCCTTCCGACCGGTCGCCGCCTTCACGCCGCCAGCCTTCTTTGCGCCGGCCGCACGGGCCCCCTTCTTCTCCTTGCTGGCCGGAGCGGCGCGCTTCTTCTTCGCACCACCGCCGCCACCACGAGCCTTGCCGCCCTCGGCCGCCCCGCCGCCGGCGCCGGCAAGCTTGAAAGAGCCCGACGCGCCCTTCCCCTTCGTCTGCACCAGCTCGCCAGCCACGACGGCCGACTTGAGGTACTTCTTGATAAAGGGCGCCAGCTTCTCCGCGTCCAGCTTGTAGTGCGCGGCAATGTACTTCTTGATCGCCTGCAGCGACGACCCGCCGCGCTCCTTCAGACTCTTGATGGCGGCCGTCACCATCTCAGAGGTGCGCGGGTGCGCAGGCTTGGCGCGCGGCTTCTTCGCAGACGACGCAGACTTGGCCTTCTTCGTAGTGCCGGTGGCGGCGGGTGCCGCGGCAGTCTCGTTCGTAGCCGCCTGGTCTGCCATCTTTTGCTTGTTCTCTTTTCTTTTTTCCCCTTGGTTTCGCTTCCTTCTCTCCTTCGACGACGCACAACAGCGAGGGGCGCGCAGCAGAGAATAGCCGCGCACGCGCCTGGCCCAGCCAGTGTCGCGGGCGGGCGCGGACGGCCGAGAGAGCGGCCGCCACTCGGCGCGCCGCCGCGCCGCCGCGCCGCGCCTCCCGCGCTTGCTACCGCCCAACGTCCGACAGCCTGCGCGGAGCAGCCCCCAACCTGCGCCGCAACCACCCGCGCCATTCAAACCACCGAGGATGGGGCTACACACACCGACACCACGGTCGCCAACCAGTCGCCGCGGCGGCGCCGCAAACCACGGCCAAACTGCAGCCACCGCGCGCCACAGCCTGGGTCGGCCCGCCGAGAATCGCCGCCCCCGCCCAAATGCCGCCCCCACAGCCCCAGCCGACGACCCGCCACAATGGCCAAACCTTCGTCAAAACTCCCACACCGTCGCCGCGGCAGCCCGGCCACCGCGGCCGGCGCCACAGCCACACGAGCCGAGTCGTGCGGCGATGACGGCCGTGCACAAACGCACCTCCGCCGCCCCATCGCCTTCCGCCGTTTTCCCGATCGGCCCGCAGCCGTCGGGCCACGGCCGCGGGCCGTCCTCCTCCTCTCGCCTCGCCCGCCAACACCCACAGCCCTTCCAACACATTTTTTTTTTCTTTTTCCTTTTTTTTTTTTTACTTTTTTACGATCGCCGCCTGCGCAACATGGCACCGGCCGACGGAGCGCCAACCCCCCCGCCACAGGCGAAAACAAAACAACGATAAACAAACAAACAAAATAAATTACCAGCCAGCCCCAACTACAGACACACCGAATCTGCCCTCACAGCCGACCTTACACGCCTCAACGTCAAAAACAAAGGTGGTTTCTTTCTTTCAACGGTTACCTTACCTTAGGTTACGTCAACGTTAGGCTAAGAAGGCGTCAGGGTTAGGTTAAGCGTTGACGTGACGTCACGTCTTAACGTAGGCGTTAAGCTAAGGTTGCGGTCACGTACGTTAGGTTAAGGCGACTTGGGGGTTGGCCTAAGAGCTTAGGTTAGGTTACGTTAGTTTAGGTGGCTGCGTTAAGGGGCTTAAAGAAGTTTAGGAGGTTAAGGCGTCGAGGCGGCCGCACCCCCTTAGCTGCTGCGGCTCGGCCACGCCACGCCACGCCACGCTTTGGGGTTTCATAAGGTCGCGCGGCGGGTCGTCGGCACGCCGCAAAGGACAAAACTGCAAGACGACGTCGAAAAACAAACAACAGGTAAAAAATAAATAAGTAAAAATAAACGACGCCGACAGGCGGGGATCAGCAGAACAAGCAGATTCCGGAGAGCGAACGAGACACACACACACGCACGCACACACACAAACCCCCCCGAGCCGAGAGAGCACAGAGCACCACCACGTGTCGGCCTCCGCTCACCCGACTCGGCTGGGCTGGGCTGGGCTGGCGGCCGGGCCGGATGCACGTACACGTACGGCTACAGCCACTACCCGTACACAGCCGCTCTTCACGCAACACCAGCCAAATGGCGCGCCCGCGGCTCGTCGCGGTCGCAACGCCACGCCGGCACACTTTCGGCACCACCGTTTTCGCGCGCACCGCAAACAAAACGCAGCCGACACACACAGAGAGAGAGAGAGAGAAAAAAAAAAAAAAAAAAAAAAAACACAGAGCGCGAGACGGGCGGCGGCGCACCTTTCGCCAGCCGGCAGGCAATCGACTCGCCCAGTACGACAAACGCGCACGCCACCCCACCCACCAACCAACCAACCAACCAGTCGTCGTCGTCGTCGTCGTCGTCGTCGTCGTCGTCCCGAAATCAAACAAACTCTCAAAAGCACAGCCCCTGCTGCCAACGGACGCAGGCGCCACGCAGCTCCCTTCCCGCCACACTCGATTCGCAGCGCAACTCACCCGGCACACCGTCAAACGACGGGCTGGGCTCGCCGCATCGCCGCAACCTACACACCTTCCCCGCCACGACGCACAGCCCCACCAGACGCCCGTGCCGCAACGACACTACTGCACTACCACTACCGCACTACTCCTCTCGCCCTTGCCATACACGACACAACACGCCAAAAAATGAAAATCCAAATACAAACAAAAACACCGCCCCCACGACCCAAACACATGCACGGCGCGCCAACACACGCGAGGCAAGGCACGCAGCAAACGGCGTCCCCTCCGCGTCGCGCCATCAACCTACACACACAAGGCAACCAACAACAGCCAGCCAGCCAGCCCCACTCTCACGCCGCAAAAACAGAAAACACACCGAAACCGCCAAACGCCGCACATTCGCGCTTCGCACTTACCACACACCTCTCGGCATCCGTTTCGCACACAACGGCGCGACGCACAATACATCATCACGGGCTACGCACGCACACCGCGACCCACTTTTTTACGACGCCCTCGGCAGAGCACACGTGCCCACGCCCACACACAGTCGACACAACGACGCAGCGCGCAGCAGACGCGGCCGCAACACGTACCTCCCCGACGACGCGCCAACACCGCCAGCCACTGCTCACTCGCCCAAGCAACCCGTGCACACAACTGCCACACGCGTCCACCACGCCGCCGCCAACCACCCGCCCGCCAGGGGGCGCTCACGTCCGCGACAACAGCGCGGCACCGCCGGACCGGGCCGAACCGGGCCGAGCCGCCGCCTCCTCTCCACTCGGCACGCCACGTCCTGCTTGCAAAACACATGGCTCGTCCCTCTGTACACACAACGCGCCTGCCTGCGGTCGCCGCCGGCATCTATCTACCTGCGCATCGGAGCCAGGCCGGCAAGCCCACACTTAAATAATGCACTTCAACCAGCCAAACAAACCCACTCTTCCTTTCTTTGCACAGCGCATGCAACAGCAGCCCCAGGAGCCGGGCCCGCCGCCAGCGTCTCCTCCTCCTCCTCTGGGCACAGCCAGCCAGCCGTACCCACCGCCCCGCCCCTGCTCTGCAGAACAAGAAAAAACGAAAAAGTACCAACACACGCACCCAAAGCGTAAGCCAGACAAGACCAGCCTCTCCAAGGCCACACACACGCAAAAAAACAAAAAAACAAAAACACTACAACAGAATAAAATGAAAAAGAAAAAGCAAGCTGTCGCCTCGCCCCCGCCCGTCCCCCCACCCCACCACATTCGCCCCCTCCGCTTGTTTTCCTTTCTACAATTTCCCTCTTTTCCACCCAATATCCCGCCGCGGTTTACGGGCACCGGCCGATTTTGCGCCCGCCCACATGTGTGCCTACTCCCCACCACCATTCCCTCCGCAGCCCGCAGCCCGCAGCCCGCTTTTCCCCCCCTCCCTGCCCACACCACACCACACCACACCACACCACACCACACCGACGGTGCTGACGTCGACACGCACCCAAGACAGGGGCCACGACCGTCTTTTTTCCTGGGCCCATCCCCGCACCGCACCGCACCTCCTTCCAATCAACGCTGTGGCGCCTGTGTCCGCGCGAGACGCGTGCGCGCCGCCTCTCTCAACATCCGTCCGCCGTCCGCCGGCCGGCCCGTTTTTCGGCCCCCAGGCCATCCGTCAACCACCACTGCCACTGCCCCTGCCCGCCCCGCACCACACCACACACCGCTGCTTGCCCCGGCCGTTGCCACCAAAGGCGCCAACCGCAGCCCGCGCGCGCCAGAAACTACAGGGACCCAGCCGACCGACGAAAATCAGAGCAATTGGCCGGGAGGATCAAAAAGAGAGCTCCGAAAACCACCGTAGCGAGGCGTGGGAGGAAACGTTACGAGAAGCAGAAAGGGACCAGGAAAAATTCTGGAAATTTCTTAAAACTCGTAAACTAAACACGAAACATCTACATCTACATGGGGAAGGAACGACCCCACAGACCGAGCTGAAGCACTGGCGGATTCACTAGAAAGGCAATTCCAAGCACCAGAAGCGGTAGATGGCGAAACTGATGACCACCAGGAAATGGTACTCAGAAGGGTAAAACCGCATCCTAAGTGCCCCGATCAGAACATCTTTCACAATCCAATAAACGCAGAAACCCCGTATCTTATCACATCACAAACATACACACATCCTAAGAAGGCATCAGGCCCAGATTCCATCAAACCGCAACTACTACATCACCTACCTCCAGCAACTATCAATTATCTATCTAACATCAGTATATAATGCTTGCTTCAGACTAAACTACTTGGAAACAGGCCCGAGTCATCACATTACCAAAGCCAAACAAGGACTTATTATTTCCGCAAAACTATAGGCCAACTTCCTTGGAAAGGTCCTCGGAAAGCTCATTCAAACTGAACTGAAGAAATTCAATTCTTAAAGGATAACAACATAATCATCCCACAACAATTCCGATTCCGCGAAGAACACAGCACCACCCACCGGGTGACCAGACTAGTCGAGCACATATGTCAGGCCAGAAACATTAGACACAGTACTGGAGCAGTCCTGCTTGACATTGGAAAAGCATTCGGATAACGCCTTATCTACAAGCTCCACCAGTACAACTGCCCCATCCACATTATTGCTTCTTTTCTCCGCAACAGAGCATTCTATGTCCATGTACCAGGAGCGGCAAGTAACACTAGATCCATAGAGGCTGGAGTCCCGCAAGGCTCAGTGCTGGGGCCCATTCTCTACTCAATATACACAAACAAACAGCTGGGAGGACACTTGTCACTATTTGCAGACGACACTGCAGTCTACCGCAGCAGTTCTAACCTGCAATATAGAGTCACAAAAATAGAGCAACACCTACAATCCATCCAGAAATGGGCTAACCAAAAAAACAATAAACGCGGAGAAAACCCAAGCAATACAATACGATTCACATTCAAAAAGAATACCTCCTAACCTGCGTATACGCCTCAGAAATAACAATCTTCCATGGTCAGGCACAATAAAGTATCTAGGCATCAAGCTGGACAAGAGGTTGACATTTAGAGACCACGTTACACACGTTTGTAACAAGGCTGCACCAGCAATATTCAGACTGTGCCCAATCATCAAAGGAAACAGAATAAATATGCGCGCCAAAAAGAAAATCTTCAAAACCGTCATAGGAACCAGCCATCACTTACGGCTCTGAAAATCTGGTCAATGGCCGCAGACACCAACATAACAAGAGTAAAAAAAAGGGTGCACAACAAATAATTCAGAATTGCTGCTGATGCCGGCCGGTACCAGACAAACCGAGACATATACACAAACCATAACATACTCAAAATCCCGGAAATCATCCAAACAAAAATCCATAAAGTTTTTTTTTTTTTTCCCACCAAACCACGGATTCGAACCACCCACTCATCAGAAATCTGGGACAAAATCCACCCGACCCAAGAACGACATTTCCCATCACGACAAAACACCACAAACTACAACATACCATGATAAACAAAAATAAAATACAAACACCATAACACTCACTCAAACAACAAACATCTACACACACCCAAGAGACCCTATCATCCCATCATTTTGTTACCCAACATAATCAGACAGAAGGCAGGGATCAAGGACAGATCCGGTCCTTCGAGTACAGGGGGTAAAAAAATACCCATCAGACCAGCTCGCTCTCTCTCTCTCTCTCTCTCTCTCTCTCTCTCTCTCTCTCTCTCTCTCTCTCTCTCTCCGTGCCGACGCTGCCCCGCACACGCGTTCGGCCGACACCACACGACAGGTCTTTGGGGCCCCGCCACTGCGCACACGCACGCCTCCTCCTCTTCCTTAGTTCTTTTTCGCTTTTCTTTTCTCCCCCGCCCCCCGCTCTCACCGCCACATCATCCCGCAACCCTTGGGGGATGTTTCCCAACATCAACGCGCCCCAATTCCACTCTCTGCCCGTGCCGCACTCTCCACTTTGCTTCTCCCCGTCCCCTACACACACGACTACCGAAACCCCGGTTGACACACCTTCTCGTAGGACAGGGGTGCGTGCGTGCGTTGTCTTGACGGTGACAGCAACAGCAACGGATCCGTCCATCCCATTCCCCCCCACTCGGTAAAGAACCATGTTCAACCCACACTACACAACAAGGGGGGCACACACGAACGCGAAAGAAAGGGCAGGGCAGGGGCAACTATCTCGTACACATTCTTCCTCAGAACCCACATATCGCATCAACGAACGGCAGGCCAATTGCGGACTCAGCCGTGTCAGGCAAATCCAACCCAACCAACACCTCCCACGGAAACCCTGACACTGATCCAGCAGTACGTCCACATACATCGCCACACCAAATACGGGTGACGAGTGAGCAACAAATGGAACAATACACAACAAGGGCTGACCTAATAAAAACTGCACGTCACGTCATACCTTCCAGACAGACGCAGTTCCGACGGGACGGCGGAACCGTATACGTACCTTTCAGCCACAACAACCGACCGACTGGACACGCCCGCGTCTCCAGCCAGCCAACCACCAGGGCCACACAGCCCGCAAGTTTCAGCGTCAACACTTCTTAACGTACGTTGCAAACTTTTCAAAACATTGCCACACACACACACACACACACACACCACGAAAAGCGTCAACCTCTCTCACACTGGATACACTCAACACTTTTTGTCGGCGGAGCTTGAGGCCAACGGTTGACACACCCCCACCGGCCACACAGGTTTCCCTTTGAAAATTGCAGTGACGGAGACGGTTGTTTCCGAGAGCGCGAGCTGGACGGAGCTGCGGCGCCGCCGCCGCCGCCGAGGGGTAATGAACGCACGCGATGCCGCATGACAGCCCATCACCCAAAGTTTCACCCACAACTGCACAGGTCGCACCCCCTTTTCGCGCCATACTAGTGTCGATCGTCAATTACAGCTGACGGTGTTCGCATTTGCCACTTGACGGGGGGGAAAAGAAAACAAACATCTGACACGCCATGTGTTTCTCTCTCTCTGTTACATCTAGGTCATTCGGCAGCCACTGTAAAAAAAAAAAATATTTTTACGACATGGTTGGGTAAGTGATTTAAAGACAACAATTGTGGGTCACACACCATAGACCATTTCGATAGTGTTCTTGTTCTTCTCTGTTTCCTTTTTTTATCGCTCAATTGAAATAAAACCTGGGGATGATGCAATGCTGCGATATGGCACAACCGTCGTCCATTGTACACAACTCGGGAACAAAAAGAAACCAATTCAGGGAACGTTCGTTCCTTCACAACGTTTCTTTCAACGCACTTGGTCTTTACCATCCTGTATTCAACACACATTTCCTTTCATCAAACTAGGGCATTTCCATAACAGTATTTGCAATACTGCTTCTTCGACGTCATTTCACCATCTCAACTAGAGACAAACAAACAAACAACAAAATAGGAAAACAGCCTTGAGAACCCCGTCCACCAAATTTCAGTTAGCACGGCATCCAAGATTCTTTTCCGGGGAGTGCAGTGCAGCTGACGCTGCTCAGACCATATACCGTCGCCAGTCTCACTCAACTCTTGCGCATTCCATTCTACGCTACGTGACTATGCAAAAATGAATGAATCAAACCCGCCCAGAGAGCGTCTTGTGCGAGGGGACACACGATATAGAGAACAACAAAACACACAGGGGACACCACCAAAGTTGGAGAGAACGTTTCCACCACGGCAGCCGCGCCGTTACGCGCTTTTTTTTTTTTTTTTTTTTTTTTTTTTTTTTTCCTCCCCCCCACTGCACACCTCCGACACCACGGGAACGTTCACCGTCCCGTTGCCCTACACTGGCGTTTTCTTTTCAACCCCCCACCCTATTCCTCGCTCCCCGGACATTCGACCGATCACAAAGTGCAACCTCTCGTTACCGTCGGGTGCCCCTCTTCATCCCCGGGGCGCCAACAACAAAACAAAAACACCACCGACGCCGTCGTCTCGCGTCACCTCACTCAACTGAGCGGAAAATACACGTACATCCAGAATGACGACACCGCCTCCACAAACAAAAACCAGACGTCAGACGTCAGGTCGAAAGAGGGCACCGTACGTCGTGGCGCGTGGTCTCCTAACTCACCTCGCGCGTACAAATACAATGCAATGCGTGTCTCCTCACGTTCACACACACCACCTCCACGCTCCACTTTTACGTCGCCCAACCAACCAACTAACTAACTTAACCCACCCGCTCGGCGTAGAAGCAGCTGTAGGCGGCAACGTGTTTCTCACCCTCGCCACCAACGGTGTGACATCCGACAATCGCGGTTTGCTTTCCGTTCCACACCTCCGGCCATACCATACAAAGGGGACAAAAAAAAAAAAAAAATATATATATATCAAACAAGCCAACTCCAGCGATCCGCCCCCCTAACACCAACACGTCTCGAAACACCCACGCCCACGACCCGGCTGTGGCTAAAGTGCGTATCCCAACGTCACACCAAAACCAAAGGCGCCGGCGCCGCACCACACCACACCACAAGCTACAGCTACAGCTGTGCCGCCGTCCACCCGCTCACAACAACAACAATTCCGCCCTTCCCGCAAAGGCATTTTGGTGGCCCTGAAAAGGGCCGTTTTTTTTTTCTTTTCTTCGCCGCGCCGCGGACGAGCCTCCCATTTCCAAGAGCCACCTCCTTACTTGGAGCTCGTGTACTTGGTCACCGCCTTCGTGCCCTCGCTCACCGCGTGCTTGGCCAGCTCGCCAGGCAGCAAGAGCCGCACAGCGGTCTGGATCTCGCGGGACGTGATGGTCGAGCGCTTGTTGTAGTGCGCCAGGCGAGAAGCCTCGGCCGCAATGCGCTCGAAAATGTCGTTCACGAAGCTGTTCATGATGCTCATCGCCTTCGAAGAGATGCCCGTGTCCGGGTGCACCTGCTTCAGCACCTTGTAGATGTAGATGGCATAGCTCTCCTTCCTCTTGCGCTTCTTCTTCTTGTCGCCCTTCGAAATGTTCTTCTGCGCCTTGCCAGCCTTCTTGGCGGCTTTCCCGCTAGTCTTGGGCGGCATCACGAACAAACAGGCAGGCAGGCAGGCAGGCACGCGCAGTCAGTCAGTCAAGCGCTCCGCTCCAGTCAGCGTCTCCCCACACAGTGGCACCCGCCGCACGCCGACGCCGCACCTTTACCAGCTCGCCCTGCTGCGGCCGCCGACCAATGGGGCGCGCGCGCAACCGGCCGCCGCACCCGAGCCCATAAAGGACCCCCACCCCGCCGGCGCCGGCACGCACTCCGCTGCTCGACTCGCTGCGGCTCGCACCGTTCGGGGCGTTGTGCTTTTCTTTCTCGCTTCTTTCCAAACTAGCCCATCGCCATGTCCGGACGCGGAAAGGGAGGCAAAGTCAAGGGCAAGTCAAAGTCCCGCTCAAGCAGGGCTGGGCTCCAGTTCCCGGTCGGCAGAATCCACCGCCTCCTGCGCAAGGGAAACTACGCCGAGCGCGTCGGCGCCGGGGCGCCCGTCTACCTCGCCGCCGTCATGGAGTACCTCGCGGCTGAGGTGCTCGAGCTGGCCGGAAACGCGGCCCGCGACAACAAGAAGACGCGCATCATCCCGCGCCACCTGCAGCTCGCCATACGCAACGACGAGGAGCTCAACAAGCTCTTGTCGGGCGTCACCATCGCACAGGGAGGTGTCCTGCCCAACATCCAGGCCGTCCTGCTGCCAAAGAAGACCGAGAAGAAGGCCTAAAAGAGAGACAGCGCAATCGGCAACCGCCGCGTGCTCCCTTGGCACGCAGCGCGCCATTTGCCGCCTCGGCTCAAAAAAACAAAACACAATCGGCCCTTTTCAGGGCCACCACACAAACCTACGTCCAAAGCAGAATTCCAGTCGTTCGTCGCACCACTTTTCTCTCTCTCTCTCTCTCTCTCTCTCTCTCTCTTTCTGTGTACGGTTTTTCCTTCTTACACACACAGGCGCCGCCATCTTGTACACACGTACTTGGCCACCTCCTCCACTCCACTCCACGCACGCACAGTCTCGCGACCATTAACCAGCACACGTGGCGCACAACAACACACCTCAAAAATAACCCCTCGGCACTCAGCCGCGCCGCAACACACAGCCCATCCACCGACAAGAAGCATACAAGCAAAGAGGGAGGGGAAGGAAGGAAGGAAGGAAGGAGCTCACACAACGCAAGGGCACGCTTCCTTCCCTCCCAACCGCACCGCACACCACGTCAAAAAAAACTCCAAACAAAACTAAAAGGCCAAGTAGACTAAAAAGGAAAAGAAAAACCAGCAACACAGACTCTTTCGCACTTTTCAACTTCCGATCACTGTGGTGGCCCTGAAAAGGGCCGTTTTTCAATCTATCTCTCTTTCCTTCCTTCGGTCTCACACCGCCTAACCGCCGAAACCGTACAGGGTGCGCCCCTGCCTCTTCAGGGCGTACACCACGTCCATGGCCGTCACAGTCTTGCGCTTGGCGTGCTCAGTGTACGTCACCGCGTCGCGGATCACGTTCTCCAGGAACACCTTCAGCACTCCGCGCGTCTCCTCGTAGATCAGACCAGAGATGCGCTTCACGCCGCCCCTGCGCGCCAGGCGGCGGATCGCGGGCTTCGTGATGCCCTGGATGTTGTCGCGCAACACCTTGCGGTGCCGCTTGGCGCCACCCTTGCCGAGCCCCTTTCCTCCCTTGCCGCGGCCTGTCATTCTTCTTCTTCAAGCGTCTCAACCACAATAATATAAAAAACAGAAAGCAAGGCAAGCTCCTCACCCGGCGCTAGCGAGTCGGCTACGGTTGTGGCGCCCAGCGCGCGCGCCGCCCCCCTATATAGACTCTGGGGCCCCGCGGCCCGCCCTCCCCTCCCCCCACCACCGCGCACCGAGGGCATATAAGCGCAGCACCCGGGGCGCGCGGGCCCGTTGTCAAGGCAGCACCGGACGCCGTCGCGCACGCATATCCTCCACGCCGCATCCGCATCCGCATCCGCAGTAGCCATGGCCCGGACAAAGCAAACGGCCCGCAAGTCCACCGGCGGAAAGGCGCCGCGCAAACAGCTCGCCACCAAGGCGGCGAGGAAGAGCGCGCCCGCCACCGGCGGCGTCAAGAAGCCCCACCGCTACAGGCCGGGCACCGTCGCCCTGCGAGAAATCAGGCGCTACCAGAAGAGCACAGAGCTGCTCATCCGCAAGCTGCCATTCCAGCGCCTAGTGCGCGAGATCGCCCAGGACTTCAAGACCGACCTGCGCTTCCAGAGCTCCGCAGTCATGGCCCTGCAGGAGGCCAGCGAGGCCTACCTCGTCGGCCTCTTCGAAGACACCAACCTGTGCGCAATCCACGCCAAGCGAGTCACCATCATGCCCAAGGACATCCAGCTCGCGCGCCGCATCCGCGGCGAGCGCGCCTAAACCCGCACACCGCCAAACAAACAAAACGGCCCTTTTCAGGGCCACTAACGTCTCTCCGTCGCGAGCAAAACTTTGTCGGTCGCAACGACTAGTTCCCCACTCACTCTCCAGTCCAGTCGTCCCACCCCCGGCCCGGCCCGGCGCCGCCGTTTCCAAAAAAAAAAAAACAAAGCACCGCACCGGCCGAGCCAAGTCGCAAGCGTCAATAGCGCCACCCACACAGGCCACGGCACAAAACGTGACGCCCGGAAAGCAAAGCAAAGCAAAAAAGACTATTCCAAAACCACCACCAAGACAAACAAACAAACGCGGCGCAAAATAAATAGGTAAAAATAATAAAAGTAAAATACACTGTATGTAACACCAACCGCGCGCCGCCGCCCACGCCCGCCAACGACCCCACAATCCAACCACCATCCACACATGAAACAAACAAACGCCAGCAAGCAAGACAGACAGACAAGGCAACCGACCGACCACGACACGACAATCAACACCTTCCCGACGTGCTTTGATGGCCCTGAGAAGGGCCGTTTTTGTTTTTGTCCGGGACCGCGCGACAGCCTCTGGTTGCGCGCCGGCCACCAGGCGACGGTGTCAACCGCCAACCCTTCCCTGCCCTTTTTACTTCTTCTTCTTGGGCGAAGCCTTCGCCTTAGACGGCGTCGCCGTCGCCTTCTTCGGGCGCGGCGCCTTCGGCTTCTTCGTCGGAACCTTGGCGGCCTTCTTCGCCTTCGACGGCGACTTGGCCTTGGCCGGCTTGGCCGCAGCCGCCTTCTTCGCACCCGCGGGAGCGGCCGACGCCGCAGACGCCTTCTTGGCGGCGCCCGCCTTCCGACCGGTCGCCGCCTTCACGCCGCCAGCCTTCTTTGCGCCGGCCGCACGGGCCCCCTTCTTCTCCTTGCTGGCCGGAGCGGCGCGCTTCTTCTTCGCACCACCGCCGCCACCACGAGCCTTGCCGCCCTCGGCCGCCCCGCCGCCGGCGCCGGCAAGCTTGAAAGAGCCCGACGCGCCCTTCCCCTTCGTCTGCACCAGCTCGCCAGCCACGACGGCCGACTTGAGGTACTTCTTGATAAAGGGCGCCAGCTTCTCCGCGTCCAGCTTGTAGTGCGCGGCAATGTACTTCTTGATCGCCTGCAGCGACGACCCGCCGCGCTCCTTCAGACTCTTGATGGCGGCCGTCACCATCTCAGAGGTGCGCGGGTGCGCAGGCTTGGCGCGCGGCTTCTTCGCAGACGACGCAGACTTGGCCTTCTTCGTAGTGCCGGTGGCGGCGGGTGCCGCGGCAGTCTCGTTCGTAGCCGCCTGGTCTGCCATCTTTTGCCTGTTCTCTTTTCTTTTTTCCCCTTGGTTTCGCTTCCTTCTCTCCTTCGACGACGCACAACAGCGAGGGGCGCGCAGCAGAGAATAGCCGCGCACGCGCCTGGCCCAGCCAGTGTCGCGGGCGGGCGCGGACGGCCGAGAGAGCGGCCGCCACTCGGCGCGCCGCCGCGCCGCCGCGCCGCGCCTCCCGCGCTTGCTACCGCCCAACGTCCGACAGCCTGCGCGGAGCAGCCCCCAACCTGCGCCGCAACCACCCGCGCCATTCAAACCACCGAGGATGGGGCTACACACACCGACACCACGGTCGCCAACCAGTCGCCGCGGCGGCGCCGCAAACCACGGCCAAACTGCAGCCACCGCGCGCCACAGCCTGGGTCGGCCCGCCGAGAATCGCCGCCCCCGCCCAAATGCCGCCCCCACAGCCCCAGCCGACGACCCGCCACAATGGCCAAACCTTCGTCAAAACTCCCACACCGTCGCCGCGGCAGCCCGGCCACCGCGGCCGGCGCCACAGCCACACGAGCCGAGTCGTGCGGCGATGACGGCCGTGCACAAACGCACCTCCGCCGCCCCATCGCCTTCCGCCGTTTTCCCGATCGGCCCGCAGCCGTCGGGCCACGGCCGCGGGCCGTCCTCCTCCTCTCGCCTCGCCCGCCAACACCCACAGCCCTTCCAACACATTTTTTTTTTCTTTTTCCTTTTTTTTTTTTTACTTTTTTACGATCGCCGCCTGCGCAACATGGCACCGGCCGACGGAGCGCCAACCCCCCCGCCACAGGCGAAAACAAAACAACGATAAACAAACAAACAAAATAAATTACCAGCCAGCCCCAACTACAGACACACCGAATCTGCCCTCACAGCCGACCTTACACGCCTCAACGTCAAAAACAAAGGTGGTTTCTTTCTTTCAACGGTTACCTTACCTTAGGTTACGTCAACGTTAGGCTAAGAAGGCGTCAGGGTTAGGTTAAGCGTTGACGTGACGTCACGTCTTAACGTAGGCGTTAAGCTAAGGTTGCGGTCACGTACGTTAGGTTAAGGCGACTTGGGGGTTGGCCTAAGAGCTTAGGTTAGGTTACGTTAGTTTAGGTGGCTGCGTTAAGGGGCTTAAAGAAGTTTAGGAGGTTAAGGCGTCGAGGCGGCCGCACCCCCTTAGCTGCTGCGGCTCGGCCACGCCACGCCACGCCACGCTTTGGGGTTTCATAAGGTCGCGCGGCGGGTCGTCGGCACGCCGCAAAGGACAAAACTGCAAGACGACGTCGAAAAACAAACAACAGGTAAAAAATAAATAAGTAAAAATAAACGACGCCGACAGGCGGGGATCAGCAGAACAAGCAGATTCCGGAGAGCGAACGAGACACACACACACGCACGCACACACACAAACCCCCCCGAGCCGAGAGAGCACAGAGCACCACCACGTGTCGGCCTCCGCTCACCCGACTCGGCTGGGCTGGGCTGGGCTGGCGGCCGGGCCGGATGCACGTACACGTACGGCTACAGCCACTACCCGTACACAGCCGCTCTTCACGCAACACCAGCCAAATGGCGCGCCCGCGGCTCGTCGCGGTCGCAACGCCACGCCGGCACACTTTCGGCACCACCGTTTTCGCGCGCACCGCAAACAAAACGCAGCCGACACACACAGAGAGAGAGAGAGAGAAAAAAAAAAAAAAAAAAAAAAACACAGAGCGCGAGACGGGCGGCGGCGCACCTTTCGCCAGCCGGCAGGCAATCGACTCGCCCAGTACGACAAACGCGCACGCCACCCCACCCACCAACCAACCAACCAACCAGTCGTCGTCGTCGTCGTCGTCGTCGTCGTCGTCGTCCCGAAATCAAACAAACTCTCAAAAGCACAGCCCCTGCTGCCAACGGACGCAGGCGCCACGCAGCTCCCTTCCCGCCACACTCGATTCGCAGCGCAACTCACCCGGCACACCGTCAAACGACGGGCTGGGCTCGCCGCATCGCCGCAACCTACACACCTTCCCCGCCACGACGCACAGCCCCACCAGACGCCCGTGCCGCAACGACACTACTGCACTACCACTACCGCACTACTCCTCTCGCCCTTGCCATACACGACACAACACGCCAAAAAATGAAAATCCAAATACAAACAAAAACACCGCCCCCACGACCCAAACACATGCACGGCGCGCCAACACACGCGAGGCAAGGCACGCAGCAAACGGCGTCCCCTCCGCGTCGCGCCATCAACCTACACACACAAGGCAACCAACAACAGCCAGCCAGCCAGCCCCACTCTCACGCCGCAAAAACAGAAAACACACCGAAACCGCCAAACGCCGCACATTCGCGCTTCGCACTTACCACACACCTCTCGGCATCCGTTTCGCACACAACGGCGCGACGCACAATACATCATCACGGGCTACGCACGCACACCGCGACCCACTTTTTTACGACGCCCTCGGCAGAGCACACGTGCCCACGCCCACACACAGTCGACACAACGACGCAGCGCGCAGCAGACGCGGCCGCAACACGTACCTCCCCGACGACGCGCCAACACCGCCAGCCACTGCTCACTCGCCCAAGCAACCCGTGCACACAACTGCCACACGCGTCCACCACGCCGCCGCCAACCACCCGCCCGCCAGGGGGCGCTCACGTCCGCGACAACAGCGCGGCACCGCCGGACCGGGCCGAACCGGGCCGAGCCGCCGCCTCCTCTCCACTCGGCACGCCACGTCCTGCTTGCAAAACACATGGCTCGTCCCTCTGTACACACAACGCGCCTGCCTGCGGTCGCCGCCGGCATCTATCTACCTGCGCATCGGAGCCAGGCCGGCAAGCCCACACTTAAATAATGCACTTCAACCAGCCAAACAAACCCACTCTTCCTTTCTTTGCACAGCGCATGCAACAGCAGCCCCAGGAGCCGGGCCCGCCGCCAGCGTCTCCTCCTCCTCCTCTGGGCACAGCCAGCCAGCCGTACCCACCGCCCCGCCCCTGCTCTGCAGAACAAGAAAAAACGAAAAAGTACCAACACACGCACCCAAAGCGTAAGCCAGACAAGACCAGCCTCTCCAAGGCCACACACACGCAAAAAAACAAAAAAACAAAAACACTACAACAGAATAAAATGAAAAAGAAAAAGCAAGCTGTCGCCTCGCCCCCGCCCGTCCCCCCACCCCACCACATTCGCCCCCTCCGCTTGTTTTCCTTTCTACAATTTCCCTCTTTTCCACCCAATATCCCGCCGCGGTTTACGGGCACCGGCCGATTTTGCGCCCGCCCACATGTGTGCCTACTCCCCACCACCATTCCCTCCGCAGCCCGCAGCCCGCAGCCCGCTTTTCCCCCCCTCCCTGCCCACACCACACCACACCACACCACACCACACCACACCGACGGTGCTGACGTCGACACGCACCCAAGACAGGGGCCACGACCGTCTTTTTTCCTGGGCCCATCCCCGCACCGCACCGCACCTCCTTCCAATCAACGCTGTGGCGCCTGTGTCCGCGCGAGACGCGTGCGCGCCGCCTCTCTCAACATCCGTCCGCCGTCCGCCGGCCGGCCCGTTTTTCGGCCCCCAGGCCATCCGTCAACCACCACTGCCACTGCCCCTGCCCGCCCCGCACCACACCACACACCGCTGCTTGCCCCGGCCGTTGCCACCAAAGGCGCCAACCGCAGCCCGCGCGCGCCAGAAACTACAGGGACCCAGCCGACCGACGAAAATCAGAGCAATTGGCCGGGAGGATCAAAAAGAGAGCTCCGAAAACCACCGTAGCGAGGCGTGGGAGGAAACGTTACGAGAAGCAGAAAGGGACCAGGAAAAATTCTGGAAATTTCTTAAAACTCGTAAACTAAACACGAAACATCTACATCTACATGGGGAAGGAACGACCCCACAGACCGAGCTGAAGCACTGGCGGATTCACTAGAAAGGCAATTCCAAGCACCAGAAGCGGTAGATGGCGAAACTGATGACCACCAGGAAATGGTACTCAGAAGGGTAAAACCGCATCCTAAGTGCCCCGATCAGAACATCTTTCACAATCCAATAAACGCAGAAACCCCGTATCTTATCACATCACAAACATACACACATCCTAAGAAGGCATCAGGCCCAGATTCCATCAAACCGCAACTACTACATCACCTACCTCCAGCAACTATCAATTATCTATCTAACATCAGTATATAATGCTTGCTTCAGACTAAACTACTTGGAAACAGGCCCGAGTCATCACATTACCAAAGCCAAACAAGGACTTATTATTTCCGCAAAACTATAGGCCAACTTCCTTGGAAAGGTCCTCGGAAAGCTCATTCAAACTGAACTGAAGAAATTCAATTCTTAAAGGATAACAACATAATCATCCCACAACAATTCCGATTCCGCGAAGAACACAGCACCACCCACCGGGTGACCAGACTAGTCGAGCACATATGTCAGGCCAGAAACATTAGACACAGTACTGGAGCAGTCCTGCTTGACATTGGAAAAGCATTCGGATAACGCCTTATCTACAAGCTCCACCAGTACAACTGCCCCATCCACATTATTGCTTCTTTTCTCCGCAACAGAGCATTCTATGTCCATGTACCAGGAGCGGCAAGTAACACTAGATCCATAGAGGCTGGAGTCCCGCAAGGCTCAGTGCTGGGGCCCATTCTCTACTCAATATACACAAACAAACAGCTGGGAGGACACTTGTCACTATTTGCAGACGACACTGCAGTCTACCGCAGCAGTTCTAACCTGCAATATAGAGTCACAAAAATAGAGCAACACCTACAATCCATCCAGAAATGGGCTAACCAAAAAAACAATAAACGCGGAGAAAACCCAAGCAATACAATACGATTCACATTCAAAAAGAATACCTCCTAACCTGCGTATACGCCTCAGAAATAACAATCTTCCATGGTCAGGCACAATAAAGTATCTAGGCATCAAGCTGGACAAGAGGTTGACATTTAGAGACCACGTTACACACGTTTGTAACAAGGCTGCACCAGCAATATTCAGACTGTGCCCAATCATCAAAGGAAACAGAATAAATATGCGCGCCAAAAAGAAAATCTTCAAAACCGTCATAGGAACCAGCCATCACTTACGGCTCTGAAAATCTGGTCAATGGCCGCAGACACCAACATAACAAGAGTAAAAAAAAGGGTGCACAACAAATAATTCAGAATTGCTGCTGATGCCGGCCGGTACCAGACAAACCGAGACATATACACAAACCATAACATACTCAAAATCCCGGAAATCATCCAAACAAAAATCCATAAAGTTTTTTTTTTTTTTTCCCACCAAACCACGGATTCGAACCACCCACTCATCAGAAATCTGGGACAAAATCCACCCGACCCAAGAACGACATTTCCCATCACGACAAAACACCACAAACTACAACATACCATGATAAACAAAAATAAAATACAAACACCATAACACTCACTCAAACAACAAACATCTACACACACCCAAGAGACCCTATCATCCCATCATTTTGTTACCCAACATAATCAGACAGAAGGCAGGGATCAAGGACAGATCCGGTCCTTCGAGTACAGGGGGTAAAAAAATACCCATCAGACCAGCTCGCTCTCTCTCTCTCTCTCTCTCTCTCTCTCTCTCTCTCTCTCTCTCTCCGTGCCGACGCTGCCCCGCACACGCGTTCGGCCGACACCACACGACAGGTCTTTGGGGCCCCGCCACTGCGCACACGCACGCCTCCTCCTCTTCCTTAGTTCTTTTTCGCTTTTCTTTTCTCCCCCGCCCCCCGCTCTCACCGCCACATCATCCCGCAACCCTTGGGGGATGTTTCCCAACATCAACGCGCCCCAATTCCACTCTCTGCCCGTGCCGCACTCTCCACTTTGCTTCTCCCCGTCCCCTACACACACGACTACCGAAACCCCGGTTGACACACCTTCTCGTAGGACAGGGGTGCGTGCGTGCGTTGTCTTGACGGTGACAGCAACAGCAACGGATCCGTCCATCCCATTCCCCCCCACTCGGTAAAGAACCATGTTCAACCCACACTACACAACAAGGGGGGCACACACGAACGCGAAAGAAAGGGCAGGGCAGGGGCAACTATCTCGTACACATTCTTCCTCAGAACCCACATATCGCATCAACGAACGGCAGGCCAATTGCGGACTCAGCCGTGTCAGGCAAATCCAACCCAACCAACACCTCCCACGGAAACCCTGACACTGATCCAGCAGTACGTCCACATACATCGCCACACCAAATACGGGTGACGAGTGAGCAACAAATGGAACAATACACAACAAGGGCTGACCTAATAAAAACTGCACGTCACGTCATACCTTCCAGACAGACGCAGTTCCGACGGGACGGCGGAACCGTATACGTACCTTTCAGCCACAACAACCGACCGACTGGACACGCCCGCGTCTCCAGCCAGCCAACCACCAGGGCCACACAGCCCGCAAGTTTCAGCGTCAACACTTCTTAACGTACGTTGCAAACTTTTCAAAACATTGCCACACACACACACACACACACACACCACGAAAAGCGTCAACCTCTCTCACACTGGATACACTCAACACTTTTTGTCGGCGGAGCTTGAGGCCAACGGTTGACACACCCCCACCGGCCACACAGGTTTCCCTTTGAAAATTGCAGTGACGGAGACGGTTGTTTCCGAGAGCGCGAGCTGGACGGAGCTGCGGCGCCGCCGCCGCCGCCGAGGGGTAATGAACGCACGCGATGCCGCATGACAGCCCATCACCCAAAGTTTCACCCACAACTGCACAGGTCGCACCCCCTTTTCGCGCCATACTAGTGTCGATCGTCAATTACAGCTGACGGTGTTCGCATTTGCCACTTGACGGGGGGGAAAAGAAAACAAACATCTGACACGCCATGTGTTTCTCTCTCTCTGTTACATCTAGGTCATTCGGCAGCCACTGTAAAAAAAAAAAATATTTTTACGACATGGTTGGGTAAGTGATTTAAAGACAACAATTGTGGGTCACACACCATAGACCATTTCGATAGTGTTCTTGTTCTTCTCTGTTTCCTTTTTTTATCGCTCAATTGAAATCAAACCTGGGGATGATGCAATGCTGCGATATGGCACAACCGTCGTCCATTGTACACAACTCGGGAACAAAAAGAAACCAATTCAGGGAACGTTCGTTCCTTCACAACGTTTCTTTCAACGCACTTGGTCTTTACCATCCTGTATTCAACACACATTTCCTTTCATCAAACTAGGGCATTTCCATAACAGTATTTGCAATACTGCTTCTTCGACGTCATTTCACCATCTCAACTAGAGACAAACAAACAAACAACAAAATAGGAAAACAGCCTTGAGAACCCCGTCCACCAAATTTCAGTTAGCACGGCATCCAAGATTCTTTTCCGGGGAGTGCAGTGCAGCTGACGCTGCTCAGACCATATACCGTCGCCAGTCTCACTCAACTCTTGCGCATTCCATTCTACGCTACGTGACTATGCAAAAATGAATGAATCAAACCCGCCCAGAGAGCGTCTTGTGCGAGGGGACACACGATATAGAGAACAACAAAACACACAGGGGACACCACCAAAGTTGGAGAGAACGTTTCCACCACGGCAGCCGCGCCGTTACGCGCTTTTTTTTTTTTTTTTTTTTTTTTTTTTTTTTTTTTTCCTCCCCCCCACTGCACACCTCCGACACCACGGGAACGTTCACCGTCCCGTTGCCCTACACTGGCGTTTTCTTTTCAACCCCCCACCCTATTCCTCGCTCCCCGGACATTCGACCGATCACAAAGTGCAACCTCTCGTTACCGTCGGGTGCCCCTCTTCATCCCCGGGGCGCCAACAACAAAACAAAAACACCACCGACGCCGTCGTCTCGCGTCACCTCACTCAACTGAGCGGAAAATACACGTACATCCAGAATGACGACACCGCCTCCACAAACAAAAACCAGACGTCAGACGTCAGGTCGAAAGAGGGCACCGTACGTCGTGGCGCGTGGTCTCCTAACTCACCTCGCGCGTACAAATACAATGCAATGCGTGTCTCCTCACGTTCACACACACCACCTCCACGCTCCACTTTTACGTCGCCCAACCAACCAACTAACTAACTTAACCCACCCGCTCGGCGTAGAAGCAGCTGTAGGCGGCAACGTGTTTCTCACCCTCGCCACCAACGGTGTGACATCCGACAATCGCGGTTTGCTTTCCGTTCCACACCTCCGGCCATACCATACAAAGGGGACAAAAAAAAAAAAAAAAATATATATATCAAACAAGCCAACTCCAGCGATCCGCCCCCCTAACACCAACACGTCTCGAAACACCCACGCCCACGACCCGGCTGTGGCTAAAGTGCGTATCCCAACGTCACACCAAAACCAAAGGCGCCGGCGCCGCACCACACCACACCACAAGCTACAGCTACAGCTGTGCCGCCGTCCACCCGCTCACAACAACAACAATTCCGCCCTTCCCGCAAAGGCATTTTGGTGGCCCTGAAAAGGGCCGTTTTTTTTTTCTTTTCTTCGCCGCGCCGCGGACGAGCCTCCCATTTCCAAGAGCCACCTCCTTACTTGGAGCTCGTGTACTTGGTCACCGCCTTCGTGCCCTCGCTCACCGCGTGCTTGGCCAGCTCGCCAGGCAGCAAGAGCCGCACAGCGGTCTGGATCTCGCGGGACGTGATGGTCGAGCGCTTGTTGTAGTGCGCCAGGCGAGAAGCCTCGGCCGCAATGCGCTCGAAAATGTCGTTCACGAAGCTGTTCATGATGCTCATCGCCTTCGAAGAGATGCCCGTGTCCGGGTGCACCTGCTTCAGCACCTTGTAGATGTAGATGGCATAGCTCTCCTTCCTCTTGCGCTTCTTCTTCTTGTCGCCCTTCGAAATGTTCTTCTGCGCCTTGCCAGCCTTCTTGGCGGCTTTCCCGCTAGTCTTGGGCGGCATCACGAACAAACAGGCAGGCAGGCAGGCAGGCACGCGCAGTCAGTCAGTCAAGCGCTCCGCTCCAGTCAGCGTCTCCCCACACAGTGGCACCCGCCGGACATGAGATGGCTGGGTTTGCACCCATGCTAGTTCTGGAGAGCCAGCGTTCTTTCAACGCTCTGTCTCACGAAATGATCCTGTGGGTTCGTATGTGGCTTGTGTGCAGTAATGGCTTGGGGATTTTCCCCCCGGGTGGATGGCGTTAGTGATGATGATGTTGATAGAGGTGGAGATGAGTATCCTGTTTCATGAGGATGAGAAGATGGTTACCGCCTGTAGTGGCGATGGAGTGTGTTGATAGGAGCTCTGAGTTGAGGGTGAGGGTTCCGTCCCAGTGTATTGATGAGCTGGTACGGTGATGAATGAGATGATTCGTAGAATGTTTGTGATTTTTGTTTGATTATGTGATAGAAAGAGGGTTGCCCTAGCATTGCCCTGATTTCCTCATTGCTAGTCAGTCTTGGTACGTCTGCAATAATTCTTAGGGTTTTATTTTGGACGACCTCCAATTGGGCTAGATTAGTGTCTGCTGCCATGCTCCACACTTCAGAGCCGTAGAGGATGACAGGCAGGACTATTGTTTTCCAGATTCTGAGCTTTGCTGATATGGACAATCCCATTCCCTTTAATAATGGGTATAGTTGGTAGAGCCGGGCGGAGCCTTTGTTCCTAGCCTCTCTTATGTGATGCTTGAATGTTAGGTTTTTGTCCAATTTTAGTCCTAAGTATGTGATTTCATTTTTCCATGGGAGTATTTGTTCATTGTAAGTGATGTTTATTATGGGTTTCTTGATTTTATGAGAAAATAGGATTGTTTGACATTTGTCAGCATTTATTTTTATTTTCCAGATGTTGCACCAGTTTGCAACTTTGTTGAGATGTCGTTGTAGGCTGTAGGCTAGGTAATTAATGTTTCTGCCACTGAGATAGAGTGCTGTGTCATCAGCATATAAGGCTATGTTGCCACCCGGCTCTTTCGGGATGTCATTTGTATACAGAAGATATAGGAGGGGGCCAAGCACAGATCCCTGTGGGACACCTGCTTCTATGAGTTTCATGCCACTTTTTGCCTTTTCTATGTATGAGTAAAATTTCCTGTCAGAGAGGAAAGACTGAATGATTTTCAGCAGGTGGAGAGGGCAGTTGAGTTTGGAGATCTTATATAGCAAGCCGTCATGCCAAACACGATCAAAAGCCTTTTCAATATCCAAGAAAATAGCTGCGGTGCTGTTGCCCTGGCTCTTCTCCGTGCAGACATGCTCCACCAGGCGAATGGCTTGCTGTACAGTGCTATGTCCAGCACGAAAACCAAATTGTTCAGGGATGATGATGTTGTTTATGGATAGAAACTGGAGTAGGGAGTTTTGTATAAGAATTTCGAGAAGTTTGGAGAGATGACATAGTAGGGAGATGGGGCGGTGGTTTTGCGGGAATAACTGATCTTTATTGGGCTTTGGAATGGAAATAACTTTTGCAACCTTCCAGGCTGAAGGGAAGTATTGTATGGAGAGGCAACTGTTTAGGATGGCTGTAAGGTGAGAGATAGCAGGTTGAGGAAGGTTTCTAAGAAAGGGGGGTTTGATGTTATCGGGACCGGGGGCTTTTGCATTGCCGATTCGCCTGATGAGAACAGAGACTGCACGTTCAGTGGTCGGCACAAAGTTGGTGACTGGTCTGGCACGAAGTGTTCGATGTAGGTGACGCTCAACTCTGCGCTCCAGGGCTTCTGCTTCTTCCTCGTCTTCATCGATTATATTCTCTTGGAACTGCAGCTCGAGCGTGTTTGCCATGGCGGTTGCTTTGTCGTGTGGGGTATAGACTAAACCGTTTTGCCCATGAAGTGGTCTGCTGGCTTTTTGGGGTTGTCGTCTGGATCTGATGATTCCCCAGAATTTTTCGGGATTTTGCTCTGCTGTTTGCAGGCTTTGTTCCCATCTAGCACTTCGTAGCAGTTTAAGTCTGGTCTGGATTTCCCTGGCCATCCTAAACATGCGTCTCCTGTCTTGGGGGTCACGAAAAGTTTGCCATCTCTTGCGCGTTCTGTTCTTGTCCGTAATTAGTTGCGCAAGGTCTGGGGGCAGGTTGCTCCGTCCGCTGTTGTGCGTTATTTTGGTGGTTGATGCTTCCCCACACGTCGTGATGATTTGGGTTAATTCTGCTATAGCCTGGTCGATTTCTTCTGGGGTCTGCATGTCAGGAGCCTGGTCAGGTATGTGTAGAGTGACCAGTTCCTTGTACCTCGCCCAATTTGTGTTGTAAGTTGTAATTATTCTGTTACTTGGAATGTCTTGGTCACCCTGAAATCTTAGAATAACAGGGCTATGGTCTGAATTTAGGCTGTTGATTACCTCTGTCGTTGTGTTGAGGTTAACGTTTTTTAAGAGGAATATGTCCAATTTGTCAGGCAGGCACCTGGAGTCATAGGGAACATGAGTAGGCTCATCAGTTGAGACAACCCTTACTGCTGGATGGTTATCAAGGTATCTCAGTAGTTTGTTGCCACTTGTGTTTGTAGTACGACATCCCCATGCCCTGTGCTTGGCATTCAGGTCCCCTCCTATTATGGTTCTGTGGTTTATGTCCAAGAGATCGTCCAGGTCACTGGGAAACAGTCTCGCTTGGGGTGGGTGGTATGCCGCCACCAGGAGTGTGGGGTGGTTGTTAAGAATAACTTCGACTGCTGTTGCCTCTGTGTTTATGAGTGGTGGCGTTTGTATTACCCTGTGGCATATTCGATTTTTAATGAGAATGGCTGTACCGCCACCTGGTCTGTTAGGGCGGTCATTTCTGGCCAACACATAATTTCGGACTCGAAAGCTCTCATCAGGGGTTAGGTGGGTCTCGTTTAGGAGTGCCACATCCACCCCATGGTCATCGAGGAACATCTCGAGCTCGAATCGGTCGTGGGAAACACCGTCAGCGTTCCAGATGGCGATAGTGATGTGCTGGTTTTCATTTGCCATTTAGGAGCAGGGGCAAGATGTTTGTGATAATTAGTGTCACTTTACTGAGAAGATCTGGGGCTGCTAAGAACTGATTGATAATCTGTGTGATTTTGGTAACAAAATTTTGAGGGAGAAGGTTTTTGACAAACTGCCAGATTTGTGATAAAACTTGAGGTGTTTGTACCTGTGAGTCCTCTGTGATGCTTTGCTGGGCAGTGGTGTTGTCACTGGCGATGTTGGTTTGAATTGTCACCGCAGGAGCAGTTGGGGGCTCTGTGGCGGTTGCCATTGAATGACTGGCTAGTGGGGGGGCAGCCTCAGTCGCTGCAGAGGTTGAGGGGAGAGGTGTCGCACTTGTCTGTTCCTTTAGAACACACGTGCTGGGGGGAGGTGCGGTCAGCGGCGGATGTAGAGTCACCTTGGAGGGCAGGATTCTGCCAGGTTGTTGTTTCGGGATTGTGGGCTTTGTTTTAGGGGAGTTTGGTGGGGTGCGCCCTGTTCTCACTATTTCGGCGAGCGTGGGCTGTGCTTGGGGCAGAGATCGCTCCGGTGGTGGGGAACAGGATGCAACTGCTTCCTGTGGTGTTGAGGGAGTTTCTAATGTATTTGTTCCCACCTGAGTTTGTTTTGGTGGAGGGGAGGAGTGTGGTGTATCCGCAGGTGGTGGCGGGGGTGGTTTTGTTGCCGCTGCTGTTCGCGGTGTGGTGGTTGGTGGGACATGTCTGCTGGTTGGGGGTGCTCGTCTTCGTTCCCAGGCCTGGACGATCCGCTCTCGCTCTGAGCAGCCCCTGAAGGAGGCTGGATGGTTGCCCCCGCAGTTTGCGCACGTTGCTGGCGCGTCGGGCTTTTTAGTGCAGGCCCCAGAAAGGTGTGGCCCGGCGCATTTCACGCAGCGGGGTCTAAGTTCACACTGAGACGCCCCATGCCCAAAGCGTTGACACAGATAACATTGCGTCGGACCGTTTGGTCTTTTGTATAGCTCCACCGTGACCTGCATGTGTAGCAGATGTGTAACTTTGAATATTTTGCGGGCCTCAGCAGTGTTCAGGAGATTCACTTGAAAATTGGCCGTTTTTATTCTGGGAGCCGAGACTGTTTCGCCGTATTCGTTTACAATGGTCTGCGGTTTCGTTTGCTGAAACACGTCCTGCACTTGAAACCCTTTCTCAATTAGGGCGTTTTTGACATCGTCTGTGGTCCAGTATGGAGTGAGCTTTTTAATGACGACCTTAAGTGTCCCCTTCGGGTCGTCACTGTATGTGAAGAATTCAATCTTCCGTTTTCGAAATTCTTCTTTGAGGAAATGGAAGTCCTCGGGATTTGTAGCCTGGTATACGATGCTGTCACCCTTGTAGGATGTGCTTAGTGCTCCTTTCAGCTTCCCTTGTATCTGACCGATGAGGGTAGTGTACCCTTTGGTCTCAAAAACCGTTATCGGGGGCACCCTTCTGCCTCTGGGCTGGCGCTGAGTTTGTGTCATTGCTGGGGGCACCGTTGTGTTTTGAGCGCCTTGCACCGTTCCGACGCCTGCAATTTGATTTTGCTTTTGATTATTGGACGCATCTGCGGTCGCAGTTGAGTGATCCACCTGCTTTTGTTGATGTTGCTTCTGCTGGTCTAGTGGTGGTTGTCGTACTTTTGCGTCTTGCGCATTTGAAACCACGCTCTGGTTTTCGCGCGTCCTGAGTTTCTCCGCGGCCGCGGGTTGCGGGGGCTGCCCAGAGTTGATCTTACGTAGCCTTTCGCTACGTCTGACTTCAGGGTCGGTCAATGAGGAGACCGAGCCCGAGTCGCTGTCTGTGGCTATGACAAGCTGGTCAGAGTCACAGCTAGTGTCTGACGAGGAAGGTGATGAGGGGGGATGAATTGAAGTATGTGAATGTGATGATGACGATGGTGGAAGTGAACTGTCGTGTGGCTGCACTCCATGAGGGACGCTGACAGAGGTTGGATCACGTGTGTCCGCCATGGCGGGCACCTACTCGATGTTATAAGGTTTCAGATAGGGAAGCCTATATTTCGACAATTTCCGCGCCAGTGGAAAAATTTCCCTACACCTAGCAGGCGCGGGATACCACCAAGGGCCTCACAGTCAGTCTGTTTGACTATGTGGCTCGGCGGGTCCCTGGACTGCAGCTTCCCTAACACCTATGGCACAGAAATTCTCGAACAATTTCGACTATTTATATTCACCTACTCGAGGCGTGATGTTCCTCTTTCTTCACGGTCTATCCCATGTCAGAGCGAGCGCCCACGTGGTCTAGAGCCCCGTCCGCGCCGAGTGTGCAAGACGACTTTTGCTTTTCAGAAACGACAATTTTGCTTTTTACCGATAACGCACACCCGACCACGTCCGGAAATCCAGAACACAGCGCGGACCGCCAGCACCGACGATACGACCAAGCACGAAGCTATTGCGCGAGCACGCAAGGCGGCGACCAAGCACACGAGAAGCAAGCAACGAGGCGAGCTCTGCACAAAGGCGGCGAGAGCGCGCGGTGGGTATTTCCAGGGCTGGGAGCACAATAGCGGCGCGGAGCACAGGTAGACGCACGTCCGTCCGCTTAGCAGTCCCACCTCGGAATGCCAGTGGCACCCGCCGCACGCCGACGCCGCACCTTTACCAGCTCGCCCTGCTGCGGCCGCCGACCAATGGGGCGCGCGCGCAACCGGCCGCCGCACCCGAGCCCATAAAGGACCCCCACCCCGCCGGCGCCGGCACGCACTCCGCTGCTCGACTCGCTGCGGCTCGCACCGTTCGGGGCGTTGTGCTTTTCTTTCTCGCTTCTTTCCAAACTAGCCCATCGCCATGTCCGGACGCGGAAAGGGAGGCAAAGTCAAGGGCAAGTCAAAGTCCCGCTCAAGCAGGGCTGGGCTCCAGTTCCCGGTCGGCAGAATCCACCGCCTCCTGCGCAAGGGAAACTACGCCGAGCGCGTCGGCGCCGGGGCGCCCGTCTACCTCGCCGCCGTCATGGAGTACCTCGCGGCTGAGGTGCTCGAGCTGGCCGGAAACGCGGCCCGCGACAACAAGAAGACGCGCATCATCCCGCGCCACCTGCAGCTCGCCATACGCAACGACGAGGAGCTCAACAAGCTCTTGTCGGGCGTCACCATCGCACAGGGAGGTGTCCTGCCCAACATCCAGGCCGTCCTGCTGCCAAAGAAGACCGAGAAGAAGGCCTAAAAGAGAGACAGCGCAATCGGCAACCGCCGCGTGCTCCCTTGGCACGCAGCGCGCCATTTGCCGCCTCGGCTCAAAAAAACAAAACACAATCGGCCCTTTTCAGGGCCACCACACAAACCTACGTCCAAAGCAGAATTCCAGTCGTTCGTCGCACCACTTTTCTCTCTCTCTCTCTCTCTCTCTCTCTCTCTCTTTCTGTGTACGGTTTTTCCTTCTTACACACACAGGCGCCGCCATCTTGTACACACGTACTTGGCCACCTCCTCCACTCCACTCCACGCACGCACAGTCTCGCGACCATTAACCAGCACACGTGGCGCACAACAACACACCTCAAAAATAACCCCTCGGCACTCAGCCGCGCCGCAACACACAGCCCATCCACCGACAAGAAGCATACAAGCAAAGAGGGAGGGGAAGGAAGGAAGGAAGGAAGGAGCTCACACAACGCAAGGGCACGCTTCCTTCCCTCCCAACCGCACCGCACACCACGTCAAAAAAAACTCCAAACAAAACTAAAAGGCCAAGTAGACTAAAAAGGAAAAGAAAAACCAGCAACACAGACTCTTTCGCACTTTTCAACTTCCGATCACTGTGGTGGCCCTGAAAAGGGCCGTTTTTCAATCTATCTCTCTTTCCTTCCTTCGGTCTCACACCGCCTAACCGCCGAAACCGTACAGGGTGCGCCCCTGCCTCTTCAGGGCGTACACCACGTCCATGGCCGTCACAGTCTTGCGCTTGGCGTGCTCAGTGTACGTCACCGCGTCGCGGATCACGTTCTCCAGGAACACCTTCAGCACTCCGCGCGTCTCCTCGTAGATCAGACCAGAGATGCGCTTCACGCCGCCCCTGCGCGCCAGGCGGCGGATCGCGGGCTTCGTGATGCCCTGGATGTTGTCGCGCAACACCTTGCGGTGCCGCTTGGCGCCACCCTTGCCGAGCCCCTTTCCTCCCTTGCCGCGGCCTGTCATTCTTCTTCTTCAAGCGTCTCAACCACAATAATATAAAAAACAGAAAGCAAGGCAAGCTCCTCACCCGGCGCTAGCGAGTCGGCTACGGTTGTGGCGCCCAGCGCGCGCGCCGCCCCCCTATATAGACTCTGGGGCCCCGCGGCCCGCCCTCCCCTCCCCCCACCACCGCGCACCGAGGGCATATAAGCGCAGCACCCGGGGCGCGCGGGCCCGTTGTCAAGGCAGCACCGGACGCCGTCGCGCACGCATATCCTCCACGCCGCATCCGCATCCGCATCCGCAGTAGCCATGGCCCGGACAAAGCAAACGGCCCGCAAGTCCACCGGCGGAAAGGCGCCGCGCAAACAGCTCGCCACCAAGGCGGCGAGGAAGAGCGCGCCCGCCACCGGCGGCGTCAAGAAGCCCCACCGCTACAGGCCGGGCACCGTCGCCCTGCGAGAAATCAGGCGCTACCAGAAGAGCACAGAGCTGCTCATCCGCAAGCTGCCATTCCAGCGCCTAGTGCGCGAGATCGCCCAGGACTTCAAGACCGACCTGCGCTTCCAGAGCTCCGCAGTCATGGCCCTGCAGGAGGCCAGCGAGGCCTACCTCGTCGGCCTCTTCGAAGACACCAACCTGTGCGCAATCCACGCCAAGCGAGTCACCATCATGCCCAAGGACATCCAGCTCGCGCGCCGCATCCGCGGCGAGCGCGCCTAAACCCGCACACCGCCAAACAAACAAAACGGCCCTTTTCAGGGCCACTAACGTCTCTCCGTCGCGAGCAAAACTTTGTCGGTCGCAACGACTAGTTCCCCACTCACTCTCCAGTCCAGTCGTCCCACCCCCGGCCCGGCCCGGCGCCGCCGTTTCCAAAAAAAAAAAAACAAAGCACCGCACCGGCCGAGCCAAGTCGCAAGCGTCAATAGCGCCACCCACACAGGCCACGGCACAAAACGTGACGCCCGGAAAGCAAAGCAAAGCAAAAAAGACTATTCCAAAACCACCACCAAGACAAACAAACAAACGCGGCGCAAAATAAATAGGTAAAAATAATAAAAGTAAAATACACTGTATGTAACACCAACCGCGCGCCGCCGCCCACGCCCGCCAACGACCCCACAATCCAACCACCATCCACACATGAAACAAACAAACGCCAGCAAGCAAGACAGACAGACAGACAGACAAGGCAACCGACCGACCACGACACGACAATCAACACCTTCCCGACGTGCTTTGATGGCCCTGAGAAGGGCCGTTTTTGTTTTTGTCCGGGACCGCGCGACAGCCTCTGGTTGCGCGCCGGCCACCAGGCGACGGTGTCAACCGCCAACCCTTCCCTGCCCTTTTTACTTCTTCTTCTTGGGCGAAGCCTTCGCCTTAGACGGCGTCGCCGTCGCCTTCTTCGGGCGCGGCGCCTTCGGCTTCTTCGTCGGAACCTTGGCGGCCTTCTTCGCCTTCGACGGCGACTTGGCCTTGGCCGGCTTGGCCGCAGCCGCCTTCTTCGCACCCGCGGGAGCGGCCGACGCCGCAGACGCCTTCTTGGCGGCGCCCGCCTTCCGACCGGTCGCCGCCTTCACGCCGCCAGCCTTCTTTGCGCCGGCCGCACGGGCCCCCTTCTTCTCCTTGCTGGCCGGAGCGGCGCGCTTCTTCTTCGCACCACCGCCGCCACCACGAGCCTTGCCGCCCTCGGCCGCCCCGCCGCCGGCGCCGGCAAGCTTGAAAGAGCCCGACGCGCCCTTCCCCTTCGTCTGCACCAGCTCGCCAGCCACGACGGCCGACTTGAGGTACTTCTTGATAAAGGGCGCCAGCTTCTCCGCGTCCAGCTTGTAGTGCGCGGCAATGTACTTCTTGATCGCCTGCAGCGACGACCCGCCGCGCTCCTTCAGACTCTTGATGGCGGCCGTCACCATCTCAGAGGTGCGCGGGTGCGCAGGCTTGGCGCGCGGCTTCTTCGCAGACGACGCAGACTTGGCCTTCTTCGTAGTGCCGGTGGCGGCGGGTGCCGCGGCAGTCTCGTTCGTAGCCGCCTGGTCTGCCATCTTTTGCTTGTTCTCTTTTCTTTTTTCCCCTTGGTTTCGCTTCCTTCTCTCCTTCGACGACGCACAAAGGCGAGGGGCGCGCAGCAGAGAATAGCCGCGCACGCGCCTGGCCCAGCCAGTGTCGCGGGCGGGCGCGGACGGCCGAGAGAGCGGCCGCCACTCGGCGCGCCGCCGCGCCGCCGCGCCGCGCCTCCCGCGCTTGCTACCGCCCAACGTCCGACAGCCTGCGCGGAGCAGCCCCCAACCTGCGCCGCAACCACCCGCGCCATTCAAACCACCGAGGATGGGGCTACACACACCGACACCACGGTCGCCAACCAGTCGCCGCGGCGGCGCCGCAAACCACGGCCAAACTGCAGCCACCGCGCGCCACAGCCTGGGTCGGCCCGCCGAGAATCGCCGCCCCCGCCCAAATGCCGCCCCCACAGCCCCAGCCGACGACCCGCCACAATGGCCAAACCTTCGTCAAAACTCCCACACCGTCGCCGCGGCAGCCCGGCCACCGCGGCCGGCGCCACAGCCACACGAGCCGAGTCGTGCGGCGATGACGGCCGTGCACAAACGCACCTCCGCCGCCCCATCGCCTTCCGCCGTTTTCCCGATCGGCCCGCAGCCGTCGGGCCACGGCCGCGGGCCGTCCTCCTCCTCTCGCCTCGCCCGCCAACACCCACAGCCCTTCCAACACATTTTTTTTTTCTTTTTCCTTTTTTTTTTTTTACTTTTTTACGATCGCCGCCTGCGCAACATGGCACCGGCCGACGGAGCGCCAACCCCCCCGCCACAGGCGAAAACAAAACAACGATAAACAAACAAACAAAATAAATTACCAGCCAGCCCCAACTACAGACACACCGAATCTGCCCTCACAGCCGACCTTACACGCCTCAACGTCAAAAACAAAGGTGGTTTCTTTCTTTCAACGGTTACCTTACCTTAGGTTACGTCAACGTTAGGCTAAGAAGGCGTCAGGGTTAGGTTAAGCGTTGACGTGACGTCACGTCTTAACGTAGGCGTTAAGCTAAGGTTGCGGTCACGTACGTTAGGTTAAGGCGACTTGGGGGTTGGCCTAAGAGCTTAGGTTAGGTTACGTTAGTTTAGGTGGCTGCGTTAAGGGGCTTAAAGAAGTTTAGGAGGTTAAGGCGTCGAGGCGGCCGCACCCCCTTAGCTGCTGCGGCTCGGCCACGCCACGCCACGCCACGCTTTGGGGTTTCATAAGGTCGCGCGGCGGGTCGTCGGCACGCCGCAAAGGACAAAACTGCAAGACGACGTCGAAAAACAAACAACAGGTAAAAAATAAATAAGTAAAAATAAACGACGCCGACAGGCGGGGATCAGCAGAACAAGCAGATTCCGGAGAGCGAACGAGACACACACACACGCACGCACACACACAAACCCCCCCGAGCCGAGAGAGCACAGAGCACCACCACGTGTCGGCCTCCGCTCACCCGACTCGGCTGGGCTGGGCTGGGCTGGCGGCCGGGCCGGATGCACGTACACGTACGGCTACAGCCACTACCCGTACACAGCCGCTCTTCACGCAACACCAGCCAAATGGCGCGCCCGCGGCTCGTCGCGGTCGCAACGCCACGCCGGCACACTTTCGGCACCACCGTTTTCGCGCGCACCGCAAACAAAACGCAGCCGACACACACAGAGAGAGAGAGAGAGAAAAAAAAAAAAAAAAAAAAAAAACACAGAGCGCGAGACGGGCGGCGGCGCACCTTTCGCCAGCCGGCAGGCAATCGACTCGCCCAGTACGACAAACGCGCACGCCACCCCACCCACCAACCAACCAACCAACCAGTCGTCGTCGTCGTCGTCGTCGTCGTCGTCGTCGTCCCGAAATCAAACAAACTCTCAAAAGCACAGCCCCTGCTGCCAACGGACGCAGGCGCCACGCAGCTCCCTTCCCGCCACACTCGATTCGCAGCGCAACTCACCCGGCACACCGTCAAACGACGGGCTGGGCTCGCCGCATCGCCGCAACCTACACACCTTCCCCGCCACGACGCACAGCCCCACCAGACGCCCGTGCCGCAACGACACTACTGCACTACCACTACCGCACTACTCCTCTCGCCCTTGCCATACACGACACAACACGCCAAAAAATGAAAATCCAAATACAAACAAAAACACCGCCCCCACGACCCAAACACATGCACGGCGCGCCAACACACGCGAGGCAAGGCACGCAGCAAACGGCGTCCCCTCCGCGTCGCGCCATCAACCTACACACACAAGGCAACCAACAACAGCCAGCCAGCCAGCCCCACTCTCACGCCGCAAAAACAGAAAACACACCGAAACCGCCAAACGCCGCACATTCGCGCTTCGCACTTACCACACACCTCTCGGCATCCGTTTCGCACACAACGGCGCGACGCACAATACATCATCACGGGCTACGCACGCACACCGCGACCCACTTTTTTACGACGCCCTCGGCAGAGCACACGTGCCCACGCCCACACACAGTCGACACAACGACGCAGCGCGCAGCAGACGCGGCCGCAACACGTACCTCCCCGACGACGCGCCAACACCGCCAGCCACTGCTCACTCGCCCAAGCAACCCGTGCACACAACTGCCACACGCGTCCACCACGCCGCCGCCAACCACCCGCCCGCCAGGGGGCGCTCACGTCCGCGACAACAGCGCGGCACCGCCGGACCGGGCCGAACCGGGCCGAGCCGCCGCCTCCTCTCCACTCGGCACGCCACGTCCTGCTTGCAAAACACATGGCTCGTCCCTCTGTACACACAACGCGCCTGCCTGCGGTCGCCGCCGGCATCTATCTACCTGCGCATCGGAGCCAGGCCGGCAAGCCCACACTTAAATAATGCACTTCAACCAGCCAAACAAACCCACTCTTCCTTTCTTTGCACAGCGCATGCAACAGCAGCCCCAGGAGCCGGGCCCGCCGCCAGCGTCTCCTCCTCCTCCTCTGGGCACAGCCAGCCAGCCGTACCCACCGCCCCGCCCCTGCTCTGCAGAACAAGAAAAAACGAAAAAGTACCAACACACGCACCCAAAGCGTAAGCCAGACAAGACCAGCCTCTCCAAGGCCACACACACGCAAAAAAACAAAAAAACAAAAACACTACAACAGAATAAAATGAAAAAGAAAAAGCAAGCTGTCGCCTCGCCCCCGCCCGTCCCCCCACCCCACCACATTCGCCCCCTCCGCTTGTTTTCCTTTCTACAATTTCCCTCTTTTCCACCCAATATCCCGCCGCGGTTTACGGGCACCGGCCGATTTTGCGCCCGCCCACATGTGTGCCTACTCCCCACCACCATTCCCTCCGCAGCCCGCAGCCCGCAGCCCGCTTTTCCCCCCCTCCCTGCCCACACCACACCACACCACACCACACCACACCACACCGACGGTGCTGACGTCGACACGCACCCAAGACAGGGGCCACGACCGTCTTTTTTCCTGGGCCCATCCCCGCACCGCACCGCACCTCCTTCCAATCAACGCTGTGGCGCCTGTGTCCGCGCGAGACGCGTGCGCGCCGCCTCTCTCAACATCCGTCCGCCGTCCGCCGGCCGGCCCGTTTTTCGGCCCCCAGGCCATCCGTCAACCACCACTGCCACTGCCCCTGCCCGCCCCGCACCACACCACACACCGCTGCTTGCCCCGGCCGTTGCCACCAAAGGCGCCAACCGCAGCCCGCGCGCGCCAGAAACTACAGGGACCCAGCCGACCGACGAAAATCAGAGCAATTGGCCGGGAGGATCAAAAAGAGAGCTCCGAAAACCACCGTAGCGAGGCGTGGGAGGAAACGTTACGAGAAGCAGAAAGGGACCAGGAAAAATTCTGGAAATTTCTTAAAACTCGTAAACTAAACACGAAACATCTACATCTACATGGGGAAGGAACGACCCCACAGACCGAGCTGAAGCACTGGCGGATTCACTAGAAAGGCAATTCCAAGCACCAGAAGCGGTAGATGGCGAAACTGATGACCACCAGGAAATGGTACTCAGAAGGGTAAAACCGCATCCTAAGTGCCCCGATCAGAACATCTTTCACAATCCAATAAACGCAGAAACCCCGTATCTTATCACATCACAAACATACACACATCCTAAGAAGGCATCAGGCCCAGATTCCATCAAACCGCAACTACTACATCACCTACCTCCAGCAACTATCAATTATCTATCTAACATCAGTATATAATGCTTGCTTCAGACTAAACTACTTGGAAACAGGCCCGAGTCATCACATTACCAAAGCCAAACAAGGACTTATTATTTCCGCAAAACTATAGGCCAACTTCCTTGGAAAGGTCCTCGGAAAGCTCATTCAAACTGAACTGAAGAAATTCAATTCTTAAAGGATAACAACATAATCATCCCACAACAATTCCGATTCCGCGAAGAACACAGCACCACCCACCGGGTGACCAGACTAGTCGAGCACATATGTCAGGCCAGAAACATTAGACACAGTACTGGAGCAGTCCTGCTTGACATTGGAAAAGCATTCGGATAACGCCTTATCTACAAGCTCCACCAGTACAACTGCCCCATCCACATTATTGCTTCTTTTCTCCGCAACAGAGCATTCTATGTCCATGTACCAGGAGCGGCAAGTAACACTAGATCCATAGAGGCTGGAGTCCCGCAAGGCTCAGTGCTGGGGCCCATTCTCTACTCAATATACACAAACAAACAGCTGGGAGGACACTTGTCACTATTTGCAGACGACACTGCAGTCTACCGCAGCAGTTCTAACCTGCAATATAGAGTCACAAAAATAGAGCAACACCTACAATCCATCCAGAAATGGGCTAACCAAAAAAACAATAAACGCGGAGAAAACCCAAGCAATACAATACGATTCACATTCAAAAAGAATACCTCCTAACCTGCGTATACGCCTCAGAAATAACAATCTTCCATGGTCAGGCACAATAAAGTATCTAGGCATCAAGCTGGACAAGAGGTTGACATTTAGAGACCACGTTACACACGTTTGTAACAAGGCTGCACCAGCAATATTCAGACTGTGCCCAATCATCAAAGGAAACAGAATAAATATGCGCGCCAAAAAGAAAATCTTCAAAACCGTCATAGGAACCAGCCATCACTTACGGCTCTGAAAATCTGGTCAATGGCCGCAGACACCAACATAACAAGAGTAAAAAAAAGGGTGCACAACAAATAATTCAGAATTGCTGCTGATGCCGGCCGGTACCAGACAAACCGAGACATATACACAAACCATAACATACTCAAAATCCCGGAAATCATCCAAACAAAAATCCATAAAGTTTTTTTTTTTTTTCCCACCAAACCACGGATTCGAACCACCCACTCATCAGAAATCTGGGACAAAATCCACCCGACCCAAGAACGACATTTCCCATCACGACAAAACACCACAAACTACAACATACCATGATAAACAAAAATAAAATACAAACACCATAACACTCACTCAAACAACAAACATCTACACACACCCAAGAGACCCTATCATCCCATCATTTTGTTACCCAACATAATCAGACAGAAGGCAGGGATCAAGGACAGATCCGGTCCTTCGAGTACAGGGGGTAAAAAAATACCCATCAGACCAGCTCGCTCTCTCTCTCTCTCTCTCTCTCTCTCTCTCTCTCTCTCTCTCTCTCTCTCTCTCTCTCTCCGTGCCGACGCTGCCCCGCACACGCGTTCGGCCGACACCACACGACAGGTCTTTGGGGCCCCGCCACTGCGCACACGCACGCCTCCTCCTCTTCCTTAGTTCTTTTTCGCTTTTCTTTTCTCCCCCGCCCCCCGCTCTCACCGCCACATCATCCCGCAACCCTTGGGGGATGTTTCCCAACATCAACGCGCCCCAATTCCACTCTCTGCCCGTGCCGCACTCTCCACTTTGCTTCTCCCCGTCCCCTACACACACGACTACCGAAACCCCGGTTGACACACCTTCTCGTAGGACAGGGGTGCGTGCGTGCGTTGTCTTGACGGTGACAGCAACAGCAACGGATCCGTCCATCCCATTCCCCCCCACTCGGTAAAGAACCATGTTCAACCCACACTACACAACAAGGGGGGCACACACGAACGCGAAAGAAAGGGCAGGGCAGGGGCAACTATCTCGTACACATTCTTCCTCAGAACCCACATATCGCATCAACGAACGGCAGGCCAATTGCGGACTCAGCCGTGTCAGGCAAATCCAACCCAACCAACACCTCCCACGGAAACCCTGACACTGATCCAGCAGTACGTCCACATACATCGCCACACCAAATACGGGTGACGAGTGAGCAACAAATGGAACAATACACAACAAGGGCTGACCTAATAAAAACTGCACGTCACGTCATACCTTCCAGACAGACGCAGTTCCGACGGGACGGCGGAACCGTATACGTACCTTTCAGCCACAACAACCGACCGACTGGACACGCCCGCGTCTCCAGCCAGCCAACCACCAGGGCCACACAGCCCGCAAGTTTCAGCGTCAACACTTCTTAACGTACGTTGCAAACTTTTCAAAACATTGCCACACACACACACACACACACACACCACGAAAAGCGTCAACCTCTCTCACACTGGATACACTCAACACTTTTTGTCGGCGGAGCTTGAGGCCAACGGTTGACACACCCCCACCGGCCACACAGGTTTCCCTTTGAAAATTGCAGTGACGGAGACGGTTGTTTCCGAGAGCGCGAGCTGGACGGAGCTGCGGCGCCGCCGCCGCCGCCGAGGGGTAATGAACGCACGCGATGCCGCATGACAGCCCATCACCCAAAGTTTCACCCACAACTGCACAGGTCGCACCCCCTTTTCGCGCCATACTAGTGTCGATCGTCAATTACAGCTGACGGTGTTCGCATTTGCCACTTGACGGGGGGGAAAAGAAAACAAACATCTGACACGCCATGTGTTTCTCTCTCTCTGTTACATCTAGGTCATTCGGCAGCCACTGTAAAAAAAAAAAATATTTTTACGACATGGTTGGGTAAGTGATTTAAAGACAACAATTGTGGGTCACACACCATAGACCATTTCGATAGTGTTCTTGTTCTTCTCTGTTTCCTTTTTTTATCGCTCAATTGAAATAAAACCTGGGGATGATGCAATGCTGCGATATGGCACAACCGTCGTCCATTGTACACAACTCGGGAACAAAAAGAAACCAATTCAGGGAACGTTCGTTCCTTCACAACGTTTCTTTCAACGCACTTGGTCTTTACCATCCTGTATTCAACACACATTTCCTTTCATCAAACTAGGGCATTTCCATAACAGTATTTGCAATACTGCTTCTTCGACGTCATTTCACCATCTCAACTAGAGACAAACAAACAAACAACAAAATAGGAAAACAGCCTTGAGAACCCCGTCCACCAAATTTCAGTTAGCACGGCATCCAAGATTCTTTTCCGGGGAGTGCAGTGCAGCTGACGCTGCTCAGACCATATACCGTCGCCAGTCTCACTCAACTCTTGCGCATTCCATTCTACGCTACGTGACTATGCAAAAATGAATGAATCAAACCCGCCCAGAGAGCGTCTTGTGCGAGGGGACACACGATATAGAGAACAACAAAACACACAGGGGACACCACCAAAGTTGGAGAGAACGTTTCCACCACGGCAGCCGCGCCGTTACGCGCTTTTTTTTTTTTTTTTTTTTTTTTTTTTTTTCCTCCCCCCCACTGCACACCTCCGACACCACGGGAACGTTCACCGTCCCGTTGCCCTACACTGGCGTTTTCTTTTCAACCCCCCACCCTATTCCTCGCTC
Organism: Schistocerca gregaria; assembly: GCF_023897955.1. Lineage (NCBI taxonomy): Eukaryota > Metazoa > Arthropoda > Insecta > Orthoptera > Acrididae > Schistocerca > Schistocerca gregaria. Next base: position 95,641 of record NW_026062255.1, read on the forward strand.
CCCGGACATTCGACCGATCACAAAGTGCAACCTCTCGTTACCGTCGGGTGCCCCTCTTCATCCCCGGGGCGCCAACAACAAAACAAAAACACCACCGACGCCGTCGTCTCGCGTCACCTCACTCAACTGAGCGGAAAATACACGTACATCCAGAATGACGACACCGCCTCCACAAACAAAAACCAGACGTCAGACGTCAGGTCGAAAGAGGGCACCGTACGTCGTGGCGCGTGGTCTCCTAACTCACCTCGCGCGTACAAATACAATGCAATGCGTGTCTCCTCACGTTCACACACACCACCTCCACGCTCCACTTTTACGTCGCCCAACCAACCAACTAACTAACTTAACCCACCCGCTCGGCGTAGAAGCAGCTGTAGGCGGCAACGTGTTTCTCACCCTCGCCACCAACGGTGTGACATCCGACAATCGCGGTTTGCTTTCCGTTCCACACCTCCGGCCATACCATACAAAGGGGACAAAAAAAAAAAAAAAAATATATATATCAAACAAGCCAACTCCAGCGATCCGCCCCCCTAACACCAACACGTCTCGAAACACCCACGCCCACGACCCGGCTGTGGCTAAAGTGCGTATCCCAACGTCACACCAAAACCAAAGGCGCCGGCGCCGCACCACACCACACCACAAGCTACAGCTACAGCTGTGCCGCCGTCCACCCGCTCACAACAACAACAATTCCGCCCTTCCCGCAAAGGCATTTTGGTGGCCCTGAAAAGGGCCGTTTTTTTTTTCTTTTCTTCGCCGCGCCGCGGACGAGCCTCCCATTTCCAAGAGCCACCTCCTTACTTGGAGCTCGTGTACTTGGTCACCGCCTTCGTGCCCTCGCTCACCGCGTGCTTGGCCAGCTCGCCAGGCAGCAAGAGCCGCACAGCGGTCTGGATCTCGCGGGACGTGATGGTCGAGCGCTTGTTGTAGTGCGCCAGGCGAGAAGCCTCGGCCGCAATGCGCTCGAAAATGTCGTTCACGAAGCTGTTCATGATGCTCATCGCCTTCGAAGAGATGCCCGTGTCCGGGTGCACCTGCTTCAGCACCTTGTAGATGTAGATGGCATAGCTCTCCTTCCTCTTGCGCTTCTTCTTCTTGTCGCCCTTCGAAATGTTCTTCTGCGCCTTGCCAGCCTTCTTGGCGGCTTTCCCGCTAGTCTTGGGCGGCATCACGAACAAACAGGCAGGCAGGCAGGCAGGCACGCGCAGTCAGTCAGTCAAGCGCTCCGCTCCAGTCAGCGTCTCCCCACACAGTGGCACCCGCCGCACGCCGACGCCGCACCTTTACCAGCTCGCCCTGCTGCGGCCGCCGACCAATGGGGCGCGCGCGCAACCGGCCGCCGCACCCGAGCCCATAAAGGACCCCCACCCCGCCGGCGCCGGCACGCACTCCGCTGCTCGACTCGCTGCGGCTCGCACCGTTCGGGGCGTTGTGCTTTTCTTTCTCGCTTCTTTCCAAACTAGCCCATCGCCATGTCCGGACGCGGAAAGGGAGGCAAAGTCAAGGGCAAGTCAAAGTCCCGCTCAAGCAGGGCTGGGCTCCAGTTCCCGGTCGGCAGAATCCACCGCCTCCTGCGCAAGGGAAACTACGCCGAGCGCGTCGGCGCCGGGGCGCCCGTCTACCTCGCCGCCGTCATGGAGTACCTCGCGGCTGAGGTGCTCGAGCTGGCCGGAAACGCGGCCCGCGACAACAAGAAGACGCGCATCATCCCGCGCCACCTGCAGCTCGCCATACGCAACGACGAGGAGCTCAACAAGCTCTTGTCGGGCGTCACCATCGCACAGGGAGGTGTCCTGCCCAACATCCAGGCCGTCCTGCTGCCAAAGAAGACCGAGAAGAAGGCCTAAAAGAGAGACAGCGCAATCGGCAACCGCCGCGTGCTCCCTTGGCACGCAGCGCGCCATTTGCCGCCTCGGCTCAAAAAAACAAAACACAATCGGCCCTTTTCAGGGCCACCACACAAACCTACGTCCAAAGCAGAATTCCAGTCGTTCGTCGCACCACTTTTCTCTCTCTCTCTCTCTCTCTCTCTCTCTCTCTTTCTGTGTACGGTTTTTCCTTCTTACACACACAGGCGCCGCCATCTTGTACACACGTACTTGGCCACCTCCTCCACTCCACTCCACGCACGCACAGTCTCGCGACCATTAACCAGCACACGTGGCGCACAACAACACACCTCAAAAATAACCCCTCGGCACTCAGCCGCGCCGCAACACACAGCCCATCCACCGACAAGAAGCATACAAGCAAAGAGGGAGGGGAAGGAAGGAAGGAAGGAAGGAGCTCACACAACGCAAGGGCACGCTTCCTTCCCTCCCAACCGCACCGCACACCACGTCAAAAAAAACTCCAAACAAAACTAAAAGGCCAAGTAGACTAAAAAGGAAAAGAAAAACCAGCAACACAGACTCTTTCGCACTTTTCAACTTCCGATCACTGTGGTGGCCCTGAAAAGGGCCGTTTTTCAATCTATCTCTCTTTCCTTCCTTCGGTCTCACACCGCCTAACCGCCGAAACCGTACAGGGTGCGCCCCTGCCTCTTCAGGGCGTACACCACGTCCATGGCCGTCACAGTCTTGCGCTTGGCGTGCTCAGTGTACGTCACCGCGTCGCGGATCACGTTCTCCAGGAACACCTTCAGCACTCCGCGCGTCTCCTCGTAGATCAGACCAGAGATGCGCTTCACGCCGCCCCTGCGCGCCAGGCGGCGGATCGCGGGCTTCGTGATGCCCTGGATGTTGTCGCGCAACACCTTGCGGTGCCGCTTGGCGCCACCCTTGCCGAGCCCCTTTCCTCCCTTGCCGCGGCCTGTCATTCTTCTTCTTCAAGCGTCTCAACCACAATAATATAAAAAACAGAAAGCAAGGCAAGCTCCTCACCCGGCGCTAGCGAGTCGGCTACGGTTGTGGCGCCCAGCGCGCGCGCCGCCCCCCTATATAGACTCTGGGGCCCCGCGGCCCGCCCTCCCCTCCCCCCACCACCGCGCACCGAGGGCATATAAGCGCAGCACCCGGGGCGCGCGGGCCCGTTGTCAAGGCAGCACCGGACGCCGTCGCGCACGCATATCCTCCACGCCGCATCCGCATCCGCATCCGCAGTAGCCATGGCCCGGACAAAGCAAACGGCCCGCAAGTCCACCGGCGGAAAGGCGCCGCGCAAACAGCTCGCCACCAAGGCGGCGAGGAAGAGCGCGCCCGCCACCGGCGGCGTCAAGAAGCCCCACCGCTACAGGCCGGGCACCGTCGCCCTGCGAGAAATCAGGCGCTACCAGAAGAGCACAGAGCTGCTCATCCGCAAGCTGCCATTCCAGCGCCTAGTGCGCGAGATCGCCCAGGACTTCAAGACCGACCTGCGCTTCCAGAGCTCCGCAGTCATGGCCCTGCAGGAGGCCAGCGAGGCCTACCTCGTCGGCCTCTTCGAAGACACCAACCTGTGCGCAATCCACGCCAAGCGAGTCACCATCATGCCCAAGGACATCCAGCTCGCGCGCCGCATCCGCGGCGAGCGCGCCTAAACCCGCACACCGCCAAACAAACAAAACGGCCCTTTTCAGGGCCACTAACGTCTCTCCGTCGCGAGCAAAACTTTGTCGGTCGCAACGACTAGTTCCCCACTCACTCTCCAGTCCAGTCGTCCCACCCCCGGCCCGGCCCGGCGCCGCCGTTTCCAAAAAAAAAAAAACAAAGCACCGCACCGGCCGAGCCAAGTCGCAAGCGTCAATAGCGCCACCCACACAGGCCACGGCACAAAACGTGACGCCCGGAAAGCAAAGCAAAGCAAAAAAGACTATTCCAAAACCACCACCAAGACAAACAAACAAACGCGGCGCAAAATAAATAGGTAAAAATAATAAAAGTAAAATACACTGTATGTAACACCAACCGCGCGCCGCCGCCCACGCCCGCCAACGACCCCACAATCCAACCACCATCCACACATGAAACAAACAAACGCCAGCAAGCAAGACAGACAGACAGACAGACAAGGCAACCGACCGACCACGACACGACAATCAACACCTTCCCGACGTGCTTTGATGGCCCTGAGAAGGGCCGTTTTTGTTTTTGTCCGGGACCGCGCGACAGCCTCTGGTTGCGCGCCGGCCACCAGGCGACGGTGTCAACCGCCAACCCTTCCCTGCCCTTTTTACTTCTTCTTCTTGGGCGAAGCCTTCGCCTTAGACGGCGTCGCCGTCGCCTTCTTCGGGCGCGGCGCCTTCGGCTTCTTCGTCGGAACCTTGGCGGCCTTCTTCGCCTTCGACGGCGACTTGGCCTTGGCCGGCTTGGCCGCAGCCGCCTTCTTCGCACCCGCGGGAGCGGCCGACGCCGCAGACGCCTTCTTGGCGGCGCCCGCCTTCCGACCGGTCGCCGCCTTCACGCCGCCAGCCTTCTTTGCGCCGGCCGCACGGGCCCCCTTCTTCTCCTTGCTGGCCGGAGCGGCGCGCTTCTTCTTCGCACCACCGCCGCCACCACGAGCCTTGCCGCCCTCGGCCGCCCCGCCGCCGGCGCCGGCAAGCTTGAAAGAGCCCGACGCGCCCTTCCCCTTCGTCTGCACCAGCTCGCCAGCCACGACGGCCGACTTGAGGTACTTCTTGATAAAGGGCGCCAGCTTCTCCGCGTCCAGCTTGTAGTGCGCGGCAATGTACTTCTTGATCGCCTGCAGCGACGACCCGCCGCGCTCCTTCAGACTCTTGATGGCGGCCGTCACCATCTCAGAGGTGCGCGGGTGCGCAGGCTTGGCGCGCGGCTTCTTCGCAGACGACGCAGACTTGGCCTTCTTCGTAGTGCCGGTGGCGGCGGGTGCCGCGGCAGTCTCGTTCGTAGCCGCCTGGTCTGCCATCTTTTGCTTGTTCTCTTTTCTTTTTTCCCCTTGGTTTCGCTTCCTTCTCTCCTTCGACGACGCACAACAGCGAGGGGCGCGCAGCAGAGAATAGCCGCGCACGCGCCTGGCCCAGCCAGTGTCGCGGGCGGGCGCGGACGGCCGAGAGAGCGGCCGCCACTCGGCGCGCCGCCGCGCCGCCGCGCCGCGCCTCCCGCGCTTGCTACCGCCCAACGTCCGACAGCCTGCGCGGAGCAGCCCCCAACCTGCGCCGCAACCACCCGCGCCATTCAAACCACCGAGGATGGGGCTACACACACCGACACCACGGTCGCCAACCAGTCGCCGCGGCGGCGCCGCAAACCACGGCCAAACTGCAGCCACCGCGCGCCACAGCCTGGGTCGGCCCGCCGAGAATCGCCGACCCCGCCCAAATGCCGCCCCCACAGCCCCAGCCGACGACCCGCCACAATGGCCAAACCTTCGTCAAAACTCCCACACCGTCGCCGCGGCAGCCCGGCCACCGCGGCCGGCGCCACAGCCACACGAGCCGAGTCGTGCGGCGATGACGGCCGTGCACAAACGCACCTCCGCCGCCCCATCGCCTTCCGCCGTTTTCCCGATCGGCCCGCAGCCGTCGGGCCACGGCCGCGGGCCGTCCTCCTCCTCTCGCCTCGCCCGCCAACACCCACAGCCCTTCCAACACATTTTTTTTTTCTTTTTCCTTTTTTTTTTTTTACTTTTTTACGATCGCCGCCTGCGCAACATGGCACCGGCCGACGGAGCGCCAACCCCCCCGCCACAGGCGAAAACAAAACAACGATAAACAAACAAACAAAATAAATTACCAGCCAGCCCCAACTACAGACACACCGAATCTGCCCTCACAGCCGACCTTACACGCCTCAACGTCAAAAACAAAGGTGGTTTCTTTCTTTCAACGGTTACCTTACCTTAGGTTACGTCAACGTTAGGCTAAGAAGGCGTCAGGGTTAGGTTAAGCGTTGACGTGACGTCACGTCTTAACGTAGGCGTTAAGCTAAGGTTGCGGTCACGTACGTTAGGTTAAGGCGACTTGGGGGTTGGCCTAAGAGCTTAGGTTAGGTTACGTTAGTTTAGGTGGCTGCGTTAAGGGGCTTAAAGAAGTTTAGGAGGTTAAGGCGTCGAGGCGGCCGCACCCCCTTAGCTGCTGCGGCTCGGCCACGCCACGCCACGCCACGCTTTGGGGTTTCATAAGGTCGCGCGGCGGGTCGTCGGCACGCCGCAAAGGACAAAACTGCAAGACGACGTCGAAAAACAAACAACAGGTAAAAAATAAATAAGTAAAAATAAACGACGCCGACAGGCGGGGATCAGCAGAACAAGCAGATTCCGGAGAGCGAACGAGACACACACACACGCACGCACACACACAAACCCCCCCGAGCCGAGAGAGCACAGAGCACCACCACGTGTCGGCCTCCGCTCACCCGACTCGGCTGGGCTGGGCTGGGCTGGCGGCCGGGCCGGATGCACGTACACGTACGGCTACAGCCACTACCCGTACACAGCCGCTCTTCACGCAACACCAGCCAAATGGCGCGCCCGCGGCTCGTCGCGGTCGCAACGCCACGCCGGCACACTTTCGGCACCACCGTTTTCGCGCGCACCGCAAACAAAACGCAGCCGACACACACAGAGAGAGAGAGAGAGAAAAAAAAAAAAAAAAAAAAAAAACACAGAGCGCGAGACGGGCGGCGGCGCACCTTTCGCCAGCCGGCAGGCAATCGACTCGCCCAGTACGACAAACGCGCACGCCACCCCACCCACCAACCAACCAACCAACCAGTCGTCGTCGTCGTCGTCGTCGTCGTCGTCGTCGTCCCGAAATCAAACAAACTCTCAAAAGCACAGCCCCTGCTGCCAACGGACGCAGGCGCCACGCAGCTCCCTTCCCGCCACACTCGATTCGCAGCGCAACTCACCCGGCACACCGTCAAACGACGGGCTGGGCTCGCCGCATCGCCGCAACCTACACACCTTCCCCGCCACGACGCACAGCCCCACCAGACGCCCGTGCCGCAACGACACTACTGCACTACCACTACCGCACTACTCCTCTCGCCCTTGCCATACACGACACAACACGCCAAAAAATGAAAATCCAAATACAAACAAAAACACCGCCCCCACGACCCAAACACATGCACGGCGCGCCAACACACGCGAGGCAAGGCACGCAGCAAACGGCGTCCCCTCCGCGTCGCGCCATCAACCTACACACACAAGGCAACCAACAACAGCCAGCCAGCCAGCCCCACTCTCACGCCGCAAAAACAGAAAACACACCGAAACCGCCAAACGCCGCACATTCGCGCTTCGCACTTACCACACACCTCTCGGCATCCGTTTCGCACACAACGGCGCGACGCACAATACATCATCACGGGCTACGCACGCACACCGCGACCCACTTTTTTACGACGCCCTCGGCAGAGCACACGTGCCCACGCCCACACACAGTCGACACAACGACGCAGCGCGCAGCAGACGCGGCCGCAACACGTACCTCCCCGACGACGCGCCAACACCGCCAGCCACTGCTCACTCGCCCAAGCAACCCGTGCACACAACTGCCACACGCGTCCACCACGCCGCCGCCAACCACCCGCCCGCCAGGGGGCGCTCACGTCCGCGACAACAGCGCGGCACCGCCGGACCGGGCCGAACCGGGCCGAGCCGCCGCCTCCTCTCCACTCGGCACGCCACGTCCTGCTTGCAAAACACATGGCTCGTCCCTCTGTACACACAACGCGCCTGCCTGCGGTCGCCGCCGGCATCTATCTACCTGCGCATCGGAGCCAGGCCGGCAAGCCCACACTTAAATAATGCACTTCAACCAGCCAAACAAACCCACTCTTCCTTTCTTTGCACAGCGCATGCAACAGCAGCCCCAGGAGCCGGGCCCGCCGCCAGCGTCTCCTCCTCCTCCTCTGGGCACAGCCAGCCAGCCGTACCCACCGCCCCGCCCCTGCTCTGCAGAACAAGAAAAAACGAAAAAGTACCAACACACGCACCCAAAGCGTAAGCCAGACAAGACCAGCCTCTCCAAGGCCACACACACGCAAAAAAACAAAAAAACAAAAACACTACAACAGAATAAAATGAAAAAGAAAAAGCAAGCTGTCGCCTCGCCCCCGCCCGTCCCCCCACCCCACCACATTCGCCCCCTCCGCTTGTTTTCCTTTCTACAATTTCCCTCTTTTCCACCCAATATCCCGCCGCGGTTTACGGGCACCGGCCGATTTTGCGCCCGCCCACATGTGTGCCTACTCCCCACCACCATTCCCTCCGCAGCCCGCAGCCCGCAGCCCGCTTTTCCCCCCCTCCCTGCCCACACCACACCACACCACACCACACCACACCACACCGACGGTGCTGACGTCGACACGCACCCAAGACAGGGGCCACGACCGTCTTTTTTCCTGGGCCCATCCCCGCACCGCACCGCACCTCCTTCCAATCAACGCTGTGGCGCCTGTGTCCGCGCGAGACGCGTGCGCGCCGCCTCTCTCAACATCCGTCCGCCGTCCGCCGGCCGGCCCGTTTTTCGGCCCCCAGGCCATCCGTCAACCACCACTGCCACTGCCCCTGCCCGCCCCGCACCACACCACACACCGCTGCTTGCCCCGGCCGTTGCCACCAAAGGCGCCAACCGCAGCCCGCGCGCGCCAGAAACTACAGGGACCCAGCCGACCGACGAAAATCAGAGCAATTGGCCGGGAGGATCAAAAAGAGAGCTCCGAAAACCACCGTAGCGAGGCGTGGGAGGAAACGTTACGAGAAGCAGAAAGGGACCAGGAAAAATTCTGGAAATTTCTTAAAACTCGTAAACTAAACACGAAACATCTACATCTACATGGGGAAGGAACGACCCCACAGACCGAGCTGAAGCACTGGCGGATTCACTAGAAAGGCAATTCCAAGCACCAGAAGCGGTAGATGGCGAAACTGATGACCACCAGGAAATGGTACTCAGAAGGGTAAAACCGCATCCTAAGTGCCCCGATCAGAACATCTTTCACAATCCAATAAACGCAGAAACCCCGTATCTTATCACATCACAAACATACACACATCCTAAGAAGGCATCAGGCCCAGATTCCATCAAACCGCAACTACTACATCACCTACCTCCAGCAACTATCAATTATCTATCTAACATCAGTATATAATGCTTGCTTCAGACTAAACTACTTGGAAACAGGCCCGAGTCATCACATTACCAAAGCCAAACAAGGACTTATTATTTCCGCAAAACTATAGGCCAACTTCCTTGGAAAGGTCCTCGGAAAGCTCATTCAAACTGAACTGAAGAAATTCAATTCTTAAAGGATAACAACATAATCATCCCACAACAATTCCGATTCCGCGAAGAACACAGCACCACCCACCGGGTGACCAGACTAGTCGAGCACATATGTCAGGCCAGAAACATTAGACACAGTACTGGAGCAGTCCTGCTTGACATTGGAAAAGCATTCGGATAACGCCTTATCTACAAGCTCCACCAGTACAACTGCCCCATCCACATTATTGCTTCTTTTCTCCGCAACAGAGCATTCTATGTCCATGTACCAGGAGCGGCAAGTAACACTAGATCCATAGAGGCTGGAGTCCCGCAAGGCTCAGTGCTGGGGCCCATTCTCTACTCAATATACACAAACAAACAGCTGGGAGGACACTTGTCACTATTTGCAGACGACACTGCAGTCTACCGCAGCAGTTCTAACCTGCAATATAGAGTCACAAAAATAGAGCAACACCTACAATCCATCCAGAAATGGGCTAACCAAAAAAACAATAAACGCGGAGAAAACCCAAGCAATACAATACGATTCACATTCAAAAAGAATACCTCCTAACCTGCGTATACGCCTCAGAAATAACAATCTTCCATGGTCAGGCACAATAAAGTATCTAGGCATCAAGCTGGACAAGAGGTTGACATTTAGAGACCACGTTACACACGTTTGTAACAAGGCTGCACCAGCAATATTCAGACTGTGCCCAATCATCAAAGGAAACAGAATAAATATGCGCGCCAAAAAGAAAATCTTCAAAACCGTCATAGGAACCAGCCATCACTTACGGCTCTGAAAATCTGGTCAATGGCCGCAGACACCAACATAACAAGAGTAAAAAAAAGGGTGCACAACAAATAATTCAGAATTGCTGCTGATGCCGGCCGGTACCAGACAAACCGAGACATATACACAAACCATAACATACTCAAAATCCCGGAAATCATCCAAACAAAAATCCATAAAGTTTTTTTTTTTTTTCCCACCAAACCACGGATTCGAACCACCCACTCATCAGAAATCTGGGACAAAATCCACCCGACCCAAGAACGACATTTCCCATCACGACAAAACACCACAAACTACAACATACCATGATAAACAAAAATAAAATACAAACACCATAACACTCACTCAAACAACAAACATCTACACACACCCAAGAGACCCTATCATCCCATCATTTTGTTACCCAACATAATCAGACAGAAGGCAGGGATCAAGGACAGATCCGGTCCTTCGAGTACAGGGGGTAAAAAAATACCCATCAGACCAGCTCGCTCTCTCTCTCTCTCTCTCTCTCTCTCTCTCTCTCTCTCTCTCTCTCTCTCTCTCTCTCTCTCCGTGCCGACGCTGCCCCGCACACGCGTTCGGCCGACACCACACGACAGGTCTTTGGGGCCCCGCCACTGCGCACACGCACGCCTCCTCCTCTTCCTTAGTTCTTTTTCGCTTTTCTTTTCTCCCCCGCCCCCCGCTCTCACCGCCACATCATCCCGCAACCCTTGGGGGATGTTTCCCAACATCAACGCGCCCCAATTCCACTCTCTGCCCGTGCCGCACTCTCCACTTTGCTTCTCCCCGTCCCCTACACACACGACTACCGAAACCCCGGTTGACACACCTTCTCGTAGGACAGGGGTGCGTGCGTGCGTTGTCTTGACGGTGACAGCAACAGCAACGGATCCGTCCATCCCATTCCCCCCCACTCGGTAAAGAACCATGTTCAACCCACACTACACAACAAGGGGGGCACACACGAACGCGAAAGAAAGGGCAGGGCAGGGGCAACTATCTCGTACACATTCTTCCTCAGAACCCACATATCGCATCAACGAACGGCAGGCCAATTGCGGACTCAGCCGTGTCAGGCAAATCCAACCCAACCAACACCTCCCACGGAAACCCTGACACTGATCCAGCAGTACGTCCACATACATCGCCACACCAAATACGGGTGACGAGTGAGCAACAAATGGAACAATACACAACAAGGGCTGACCTAATAAAAACTGCACGTCACGTCATACCTTCCAGACAGACGCAGTTCCGACGGGACGGCGGAACCGTATACGTACCTTTCAGCCACAACAACCGACCGACTGGACACGCCCGCGTCTCCAGCCAGCCAACCACCAGGGCCACACAGCCCGCAAGTTTCAGCGTCAACACTTCTTAACGTACGTTGCAAACTTTTCAAAACATTGCCACACACACACACACACACACACACCACGAAAAGCGTCAACCTCTCTCACACTGGATACACTCAACACTTTTTGTCGGCGGAGCTTGAGGCCAACGGTTGACACACCCCCACCGGCCACACAGGTTTCCCTTTGAAAATTGCAGTGACGGAGACGGTTGTTTCCGAGAGCGCGAGCTGGACGGAGCTGCGGCGCCGCCGCCGCCGCCGAGGGGTAATGAACGCACGCGATGCCGCATGACAGCCCATCACCCAAAGTTTCACCCACAACTGCACAGGTCGCACCCCCTTTTCGCGCCATACTAGTGTCGATCGTCAATTACAGCTGACGGTGTTCGCATTTGCCACTTGACGGGGGGGAAAAGAAAACAAACATCTGACACGCCATGTGTTTCTCTCTCTCTGTTACATCTAGGTCATTCGGCAGCCACTGTAAAAAAAAAAAATATTTTTACGACATGGTTGGGTAAGTGATTTAAAGACAACAATTGTGGGTCACACACCATAGACCATTTCGATAGTGTTCTTGTTCTTCTCTGTTTCCTTTTTTTATCGCTCAATTGAAATAAAACCTGGGGATGATGCAATGCTGCGATATGGCACAACCGTCGTCCATTGTACACAACTCGGGAACAAAAAGAAACCAATTCAGGGAACGTTCGTTCCTTCACAACGTTTCTTTCAACGCACTTGGTCTTTACCATCCTGTATTCAACACACATTTCCTTTCATCAAACTAGGGCATTTCCATAACAGTATTTGCAATACTGCTTCTTCGACGTCATTTCACCATCTCAACTAGAGACAAACAAACAAACAACAAAATAGGAAAACAGCCTTGAGAACCCCGTCCACCAAATTTCAGTTAGCACGGCATCCAAGATTCTTTTCCGGGGAGTGCAGTGCAGCTGACGCTGCTCAGACCATATACCGTCGCCAGTCTCACTCAACTCTTGCGCATTCCATTCTACGCTACGTGACTATGCAAAAATGAATGAATCAAACCCGCCCAGAGAGCGTCTTGTGCGAGGGGACACACGATATAGAGAACAACAAAACACACAGGGGACACCACCAAAGTTGGAGAGAACGTTTCCACCACGGCAGCCGCGCCGTTACGCGCTTTTTTTTTTTTTTTTTTTTTTTTTTTTTTTTTTTTTTTTTTCCTCCCCCCCACTGCACACCTCCGACACCACGGGAACGTTCACCGTCCCGTTGCCCTACACTGGCGTTTTCTTTTCAACCCCCCACCCTATTCCTCGCTCCCCGGACATTCGACCGATCACAAAGTGCAACCTCTCGTTACCGTCGGGTGCCCCTCTTCATCCCCGGGGCGCCAACAACAAAACAAAAACACCACCGACGCCGTCGTCTCGCGTCACCTCACTCAACTGAGCGGAAAATACACGTACATCCAGAATGACGACACCGCCTCCACAAACAAAAACCAGACGTCAGACGTCAGGTCGAAAGAGGGCACCGTACGTCGTGGCGCGTGGTCTCCTAACTCACCTCGCGCGTACAAATACAATGCAATGCGTGTCTCCTCACGTTCACACACACCACCTCCACGCTCCACTTTTACGTCGCCCAACCAACCAACTAACTAACTTAACCCACCCGCTCGGCGTAGAAGCAGCTGTAGGCGGCAACGTGTTTCTCACCCTCGCCACCAACGGTGTGACATCCGACAATCGCGGTTTGCTTTCCGTTCCACACCTCCGGCCATACCATACAAAGGGGACAAAAAAAAAAAAAAAAATATATATATCAAACAAGCCAACTCCAGCGATCCGCCCCCCTAACACCAACACGTCTCGAAACACCCACGCCCACGACCCGGCTGTGGCTAAAGTGCGTATCCCAACGTCACACCAAAACCAAAGGCGCCGGCGCCGCACCACACCACACCACAAGCTACAGCTACAGCTGTGCCGCCGTCCACCCGCTCACAACAACAACAATTCCGCCCTTCCCGCAAAGGCATTTTGGTGGCCCTGAAAAGGGCCGTTTTTTTTTTCTTTTCTTCGCCGCGCCGCGGACGAGCCTCCCATTTCCAAGAGCCACCTCCTTACTTGGAGCTCGTGTACTTGGTCACCGCCTTCGTGCCCTCGCTCACCGCGTGCTTGGCCAGCTCGCCAGGCAGCAAGAGCCGCACAGCGGTCTGGATCTCGCGGGACGTGATGGTCGAGCGCTTGTTGTAGTGCGCCAGGCGAGAAGCCTCGGCCGCAATGCGCTCGAAAATGTCGTTCACGAAGCTGTTCATGATGCTCATCGCCTTCGAAGAGATGCCCGTGTCCGGGTGCACCTGCTTCAGCACCTTGTAGATGTAGATGGCATAGCTCTCCTTCCTCTTGCGCTTCTTCTTCTTGTCGCCCTTCGAAATGTTCTTCTGCGCCTTGCCAGCCTTCTTGGCGGCTTTCCCGCTAGTCTTGGGCGGCATCACGAACAAACAGGCAGGCAGGCAGGCAGGCACGCGCAGTCAGTCAGTCAAGCGCTCCGCTCCAGTCAGCGTCTCCCCACACAGTGGCACCCGCCGCACGCCGACGCCGCACCTTTACCAGCTCGCCCTGCTGCGGCCGCCGACCAATGGGGCGCGCGCGCAACCGGCCGCCGCACCCGAGCCCATAAAGGACCCCCACCCCGCCGGCGCCGGCACGCACTCCGCTGCTCGACTCGCTGCGGCTCGCACCGTTCGGGGCGTTGTGCTTTTCTTTCTCGCTTCTTTCCAAACTAGCCCATCGCCATGTCCGGACGCGGAAAGGGAGGCAAAGTCAAGGGCAAGTCAAAGTCCCGCTCAAGCAGGGCTGGGCTCCAGTTCCCGGTCGGCAGAATCCACCGCCTCCTGCGCAAGGGAAACTACGCCGAGCGCGTCGGCGCCGGGGCGCCCGTCTACCTCGCCGCCGTCATGGAGTACCTCGCGGCTGAGGTGCTCGAGCTGGCCGGAAACGCGGCCCGCGACAACAAGAAGACGCGCATCATCCCGCGCCACCTGCAGCTCGCCATACGCAACGACGAGGAGCTCAACAAGCTCTTGTCGGGCGTCACCATCGCACAGGGAGGTGTCCTGCCCAACATCCAGGCCGTCCTGCTGCCAAAGAAGACCGAGAAGAAGGCCTAAAAGAGAGACAGCGCAATCGGCAACCGCCGCGTGCTCCCTTGGCACGCAGCGCGCCATTTGCCGCCTCGGCTCAAAAAAACAAAACACAATCGGCCCTTTTCAGGGCCACCACACAAACCTACGTCCAAAGCAGAATTCCAGTCGTTCGTCGCACCACTTTTCTCTCTCTCTCTCTCTCTCTCTCTCTCTCTCTTTCTGTGTACGGTTTTTCCTTCTTACACACACAGGCGCCGCCATCTTGTACACACGTACTTGGCCACCTCCTCCACTCCACTCCACGCACGCACAGTCTCGCGACCATTAACCAGCACACGTGGCGCACAACAACACACCTCAAAAATAACCCCTCGGCACTCAGCCGCGCCGCAACACACAGCCCATCCACCGACAAGAAGCATACAAGCAAAGAGGGAGGGGAAGGAAGGAAGGAAGGAAGGAGCTCACACAACGCAAGGGCACGCTTCCTTCCCTCCCAACCGCACCGCACACCACGTCAAAAAAAACTCCAAACAAAACTAAAAGGCCAAGTAGACTAAAAAGGAAAAGAAAAACCAGCAACACAGACTCTTTCGCACTTTTCAACTTCCGATCACTGTGGTGGCCCTGAAAAGGGCCGTTTTTCAATCTATCTCTCTTTCCTTCCTTCGGTCTCACACCGCCTAACCGCCGAAACCGTACAGGGTGCGCCCCTGCCTCTTCAGGGCGTACACCACGTCCATGGCCGTCACAGTCTTGCGCTTGGCGTGCTCAGTGTACGTCACCGCGTCGCGGATCACGTTCTCCAGGAACACCTTCAGCACTCCGCGCGTCTCCTCGTAGATCAGACCAGAGATGCGCTTCACGCCGCCCCTGCGCGCCAGGCGGCGGATCGCGGGCTTCGTGATGCCCTGGATGTTGTCGCGCAACACCTTGCGGTGCCGCTTGGCGCCACCCTTGCCGAGCCCCTTTCCTCCCTTGCCGCGGCCTGTCATTCTTCTTCTTCAAGCGTCTCAACCACAATAATATAAAAAACAGAAAGCAAGGCAAGCTCCTCACCCGGCGCTAGCGAGTCGGCTACGGTTGTGGCGCCCAGCGCGCGCGCCGCCCCCCTATATAGACTCTGGGGCCCCGCGGCCCGCCCTCCCCTCCCCCCACCACCGCGCACCGAGGGCATATAAGCGCAGCACCCGGGGCGCGCGGGCCCGTTGTCAAGGCAGCACCGGACGCCGTCGCGCACGCATATCCTCCACGCCGCATCCGCATCCGCATCCGCAGTAGCCATGGCCCGGACAAAGCAAACGGCCCGCAAGTCCACCGGCGGAAAGGCGCCGCGCAAACAGCTCGCCACCAAGGCGGCGAGGAAGAGCGCGCCCGCCACCGGCTGGCGTCAAGAAGCCCCACCGCTACAGGCCGGGCACCGTCGCCCTGCGAGAAATCAGGCGCTACCAGAAGAGCACAGAGCTGCTCATCCGCAAGCTGCCATTCCAGCGCCTAGTGCGCGAGATCGCCCAGGACTTCAAGACCGACCTGCGCTTCCAGAGCTCCGCAGTCATGGCCCTGCAGGAGGCCAGCGAGGCCTACCTCGTCGGCCTCTTC
>NW_026062256.1:2500-5000 GCF_023897955.1 Schistocerca gregaria
GTTGGCCCTTAACCTAACCCACGTTGGCCCTTAACCTAACCCACGTTGGCCCTTAACCTAACCCACGTTGGCCCTTAACCTAACCCACGTTGGCCCTTAACCTAACCCACGTTGGCCCTTAACCTAACCCACGTTGGCCCTTAACCTAACCCACGTTGGCCCTTAACCTAACCCACGTTGGCCCTTAACCTAACCCACGTTGGCCCTTAACCTAACCCACGTTGGCCCCTTAACCTAACCCACGTTGGCCCTTAACCTAACCCACGTTGGCCCCTTAACCTAACCCACGTTGGCACCTTAACCTAAGTTACGCTGCACCTTAACCCAAGTTACGCTGCACCTTAACCCAAGTTACGCTGCACCTTAACCCAAGTTACGCTGCACCTTAACCCAAGTTACGCTGCACCTTAACCCAAGTTACGCTGCACCTTAACCCAAGTTACGCTGCACCTTAACCCAAGTTACGCTGCACCTTAACCCAAGTTACGCTGCACCTTAACCCAAGTTACGCTGCACCTTAACCCAAGTTACGCTGCACCTTAACCCAAGTTACGCTGCACCTTAACCCAAGTTACGCTGCACCTTAACCCAAGTTACGCTGCACCTTAACCCAAGTTACGCTGCACCTTAACCCAAGTTACGCTGCACCTTAACCCAAGTTACGCTGCACCTTAACCCAAGTTACGCTGCACCTTAACCCAAGTTACGCTGCACCTTAACCCAAGTTACGCTGCACCTTAACCTAACTTACGCTGCACCTTAACCTAACTTACGCTGCACCTTAACCTAACTTACGCTGCACCTTAACCTAACTTACGCTGCACCTTAACCTAACTTACGCTGCACCTTAACCTAACTTACGCTGCACCTTAACCTAACTTACGCTGCACCTTAACCTAACTTACGCTGCACCTTAACCTAACTTACGCTGCACCTTAACCTAACTTACACTGCACCTTAACTGTCACATGTAACGTCACAGGAATGTAGCTTTGCCTAACAGCAACCCTCTGAACATAGTTCACTGCTTGGATCCTCTGGTGTCATGTGTATTTCTTGATGCCATGGTGCGTACCCTCACATAAAGGTCTTTCGAGTGTTGCGTACTTTCTACACAGTCCCGCTAACCACTGGAAGGGTGTACCGCTACA
Organism: Schistocerca gregaria; assembly: GCF_023897955.1. Lineage (NCBI taxonomy): Eukaryota > Metazoa > Arthropoda > Insecta > Orthoptera > Acrididae > Schistocerca > Schistocerca gregaria. The sequence continues at coordinate 3,652 of NW_026062256.1, forward strand.
GAACGAATATCGCCCTCCCCTCCTGCCCTTCCAAGCTGGTCGGTCAGGCGTTTGTTTGTGAAATGAGCCTTGCAGCTGTTCAGTTGCATTCGGTTGTCGATGCAGTCAGTGTACGTTGTGGTACGGCCTGTGTGGACTGTCCGCTGATGTACGCGTAACCCACACTGATCATCCGTCGTTACGTACTGAGTGACATAATGTGGCACATGCTTGACCGTACACCGGCTGCGCCCTACAATGGCGAATCATAAGGGCCATATGTTGTGCACGATGCTACTTGTCTCGTCTCCCCATTACAGCGAGATTGCACTGTTGTACGCCGTACAGACATGTGGTAGGTAGGTACGGACGAAAGTATTGCATGTTGGCCCCCCCCCCCCCCCCCTCCTCCCTCTGCCGGGAATCAGCGTGAGCCGTCTGTTGATGTAGCGACGAGGGTTTTCCTATTTAATCGTATTGCCCCACACAACATGATAGCACGGTGGACCGCGTTCCACATCTGCGACATGCTACAGAGGCCGGTTGACAGTCGACCGCGCAAGGGACATTGCACACGTGCGCGGACCATCTTCCACGTGTTCTCTCGTGTACATGCCGCAGTGTGTATGTGGGCTGATGTAGCGTGTCGTGACACATAACATGCAGGCATGCCAGAATCGTAGATTTCGCAAATGTAGATTGACGTATACGTTTGCTGCCAAAGATCCGCAAATGAACTGGAAATCAGTTGTTGAGCGGTTGTTCGCGCTGCAGGTGCATCGGTGATAGCGACGATCGGTACATCTATGAACCGGTTGTTTCGGCTGGTACCCGCCATGCCCCCGAACCTGAGTTGGCCATGTGGGTATGAAGCGATACGAGGCTGTGGCTTGGCGGGACAGTCCCCGGCCGGTGAGGGGGGGCCGCCCGGCGTGCTGGCCGCGCGCTGCGTGAGCGCACGCACTACAGCCGGCTGGTGGGGGGCGCCCAGTGGCAGGAGCGCCGGCCGACGGGCCCGGCTGGCGTCCCAGCTATGCGCCGGCGCACCCTGCGCGCGGCGCCAGGCGGCCAAAGTGGGTTCTGCCGAGCCCGGTGCGAAGCGCGGTGGACATCTGCAGTGTGCTGGTCCGATTGCGGACTGTGTGCGTTGAGGATGCGCCGCCGCCCGGCACTCGGCGTCGCGACGCCGTCTGCTGCTCGGTCGCCCCCAGCGGTTCTCGCAGGTGGTTTGTATCGCAGCTCTGCGGACGTGTTGGCGCGTGCGCTGTGCTGGGAGAGTTCGCTTCTGCACCCAAGTGGGGCTTTGCCCTTCTGTGGCGCTGGCGTTGGAGCTGCCGGTCACCGTAGGTGGCGCGTGTTGTTTCCCGCCG
>NW_026062256.1:15000-20000 GCF_023897955.1 Schistocerca gregaria
TTAACCTAAGTTACACTGCACCTTAACCTAAGTTACACTGCACCTTAACCTAAGTTACACTGCACCTTAACCTAAGTTACACTGCACCTTAACCTAAGTTACACTGCACCTTAACCTAACTTACACTGCACCTTAACCTAACTTACACTGCACCTTAACCTAACTTACACTGCACCTTAACCTAACTTACACTGCACCTTAACCTAACTTACACTGCACCTTAACCTAACTTACACTGCACCTTAACCTAACTTACACTGCACCTTAACCTAACTTACACTGCACCTTAACCTAACTTACACTGCACCTTAACCTAACTTACACTGCACCTTAACCTAACTTACACTGCACCTTAACCTAACTTACACTGCACCTTAACTGTCACATGTAACGTCACAGGAATGTAGCTTTGCCTAACAGCAACCCTCTGAACATAGTTCACTGCTTGGATCCTCTGGTGTCATGTGTATTTCTTGATGCCATGGTGCGTACCCTCACATAAAGGTCTTTCGAGTGTTGCGTACTTTCTACACAGTCCCGCTAACCACTGGAAGGGTGTACCGCTACAGAACGAATATCGCCCTCCCCTCCTGCCCTTCCAAGCTGGTCGGTCAGGCGTTTGTTTGTGAAATGAGCCTTGCAGCTGTTCAGTTGCATTCGGTTGTCGATGCAGTCAGTGTACGTTGTGGTACGGCCTGTGTGGACTGTCCGCTGATGTACGCGTAACCCACACTGATCATCCGTCGTTACGTACTGAGTGACATAATGTGGCACATGCTTGACCGTACACCGGCTGCGCCCTACAATGGCGAATCATAAGGGCCATATGTTGTGCACGATGCTACTTGTCTCGTCTCCCCATTACAGCGAGATTGCACTGTTGTACGCCGTACAGACATGTGGTAAGTAGGTACGGACGAAAGTATTGCATGTTGGCCCCCCCCCCCCCCTCCTCCCTCTGCCGGGAATCAGCGTGAGCCGTCTGTTGATGTAGCGACGAGGGTTTTCCTATTTAATCGTATTGCCCCACACAACATGATAGCACGGTGGACCGCGTTCCACATCTGCGACATGCTACAGAGGCCGGTTGACAGTCGACCGCGCAAGGGACATTGCACACGTGCGCGGACCATCTTCCACGTGTTCTCTCGTGTACATGCCGCAGTGTGTATGTGGGCTGATGTAGCGTGTCGTGACACATAACATGCAGGCATGCCAGAATCGTAGATTTCGCAAATGTAGATTGACGTATACGTTTGCTGCCAAAGATCCGCAAATGAACTGGAAATCAGTTGTTGAGCGGTTGTTCGCGCTGCAGGTGCATCGGTGATAGCGACGATCGGTACATCTGTGAACCGGTTGTTTCGGCGGTACCCGCCATGCCCCCGAACCTGAGTTGGCCATGTGGGTATGAAGCGATACGAGGCTGTGGCTTGGCGGGACAGTCCCCGGCCGGTGAGGGGGGGCCGCCCGGCGTGCTGGCCGCGCGCTGCGTGAGCGCACGCACTACAGCCGGCTGGTGGGGGGCGCCCAGTGGCAGGAGCGCCGGCCGACGGGCCCGGCTGGCGTCCCAGCTATGCGCCGGCGCACCCTGCGCGCGGCGCCAGGCGGCCAAAGTGGGTTCTGCCGAGCCCGGTGCGAAGCGCGGTGGACATCTGCAGTGTGCTGGTCCGATTGCGGACTGTGTGCGTTGAGGATGCGCCGCCGCCCGGCACTCGGCGTCGCGACGCCGTCTGCTGCTCGGTCGCCCCCAGCGGTTCTCGCAGGTGGTTTGTATCGCAGCTCTGCGGACGTGTTGGCGCGTGCGCTGTGCTGGGAGAGTTCGCTTCTGCACCCAAGTGGGGCTTTGCCCTTCTGTGGCGCTGGCGTTGGAGCTGCCGGTCACCGTAGGTGGCGCGTGTTGTTTCCCGCCGGCAATGCCACGACAGCACGCTCCCGGGCCTCTGTCGGCAGCGGCAAGCTCAGTTGGGAGCACGGGTGTTCGCACTGAAAGCGTCTACTCGCCTATCTCCGGGCGATTGCGCCTCTCTCGAACCCGACCAAGTACTTAGGACGGCGCTGCGCGCCGCCGGGACCTGAGAGGGTTTCGAGGTGTATCGTGCAGGGGAGCTCAGCCTCCTCCTGTTTGCAGAATAATTGAGCGGACGCTTGCGTGTTCGCGCGGGCCCTCGGGACACACTCCCGGGCGGCCGGCTGCTCAGCTCTCGTTGACGCAGCTCCCTGGTTGATCCTGCCAGTAGTCATATGCTTGTCTCAAAGATTAAGCCATGCATGTCTCAGTACAAGCCGCATTAAGGTGAAACCGCGAATGGCTCATTAAATCAGTTATGGTTCCTTAGATCGTACCCACGTTACTTGGATAACTGTGGTAATTCTAGAGCTAATACATGCAAACAGAGTCCCGACCAGAGATGGAAGGGACGCTTTTATTAGATCAAAACCAATCGGATTGGCTCGTCTGGTCCGTTTGCCTTGGTGACTCTGAATAACTTTGGGCTGATCGCACGGTCCTCGTACCGGCGACGCATCTTTCAAATGTCTGCCTTATCAACTGTCGATGGTAGGTTCTGCGCCTACCATGGTTGTAACGGGTAACGGGGAATCAGGGTTCGATTCCGGAGAGGGAGCCTGAGAAACGGCTACCACATCCAAGGAAGGCAGCAGGCGCGCAAATTACCCACTCCCGGCACGGGGAGGTAGTGACGAAAAATAACGATACGGGACTCATCCGAGGCCCCGTAATCGGAATGAGTACACTTTAAATCCTTTAACGAGTATCTATTGGAGGGCAAGTCTGGTGCCAGCAGCCGCGGTAATTCCAGCTCCAATAGCGTATATTAAAGTTGTTGCGGTTAAAAAGCTCGTAGTTGGATTTGTGTCCCACGCTGTTGGTTCACCGCCCGTCGGTGTTTAACTGGCATGTATCGTGGGACGTCCTGCCGGTGGGGCGAGCCGAAGGCGTGCTTGCGCGTCCCGAGGCGGACCCCGTTGAAATCCTACCAGGGTGCTCTTAGTTGAGTGTCTCGGTGGGCCGGCACGTTTACTTTGAACAAATTAGAGTGCTTAAAGCAGGCAAGCCCGCCTGAATACTGTGTGCATGGAATAATGGAATAGGACCTCGGTTCTATTTTGTTGGTTTTCGGAACCCGAGGTAATGATTAATAGGGACAGGCGGGGGCATTCGTATTGCGACGTTAGAGGTGAAATTCTTGGATCGTCGCAAGACGAACAGAAGCGAAAGCATTTGCCAAGTATGTTTTCATTAATCAAGAACGAAAGTTAGAGGTTCGAAGGCGATCAGATACCGCCCTAGTTCTAACCATAAACGATGCCAGCCAGCGATCCGCCGCAGTTCCTCCGATGACTCGGCGGGCAGCCTCCGGGAAACCAAAGCTTTTGGGTTCCGGGGGAAGTATGGTTGCAAAGCTGAAACTTAAAGGAATTGACGGAAGGGCACCACCAGGAGTGGAGCCTGCGGCTTAATTTGACTCAACACGGGAAACCTCACCAGGCCCGGACACCGGAAGGATTGACAGATTGATAGCTCTTTCTTGATTCGGTGGGTGGTGGTGCATGGCCGTTCTTAGTTGGTGGAGCGATTTGTCTGGTTAATTCCGATAACGAACGAGACTCTAGCCTGCTAACTAGTCGCGTGACATCCTTCGTGCTGTCAGCGATTACTTTTCTTCTTAGAGGGACAGGCGGCTTCTAGCCGCACGAGATTGAGCAATAACAGGTCTGTGATGCCCTTAGATGTTCTGGGCCGCACGCGCGCTACACTGAAGGAATCAGCGTGTCTTCCTAGGCCGAAAGGTCGGGGTAACCCGCTGAACCTCCTTCGTGCTAGGGATTGGGGCTTGCAATTGTTCCCCATGAACGAGGAATTCCCAGTAAGCGCGAGTCATAAGCTCGCGTTGATTACGTCCCTGCCCTTTGTACACACCGCCCGTCGCTACTACCGATTGAATGATTTAGTGAGGTCTTCGGACTGGTACGCGGCATCGACTCTGTCGTTGCCGATGCTACCGGAAAGATGACCAAACTTGATCATTTAGAGGAAGTAAAAGTCGTAACAAGGTTTCCGTAGGTGAACCTGCGGAAGGATCATTACCGACTAGACTGCATGTCTTTCGATGTGCGTGTCGTGTCGCGCAACACGCTACCTGTACGGCAGTAGCCGTGCGCCGCGTGCGGAACCACGCGTGCCTCTCAAAACTAGCGCAAGTGTTGTTGTGTGGTACGAGCGCTGAAGCTCTGGAGCGGCTGGCCTGCGGCACCTGGCGCCTGGCGCCGGTTTTGAATGACTTTCGCCCGAGTGCCTGTCCGCTCCGGTGTGGAGCCGTACGACGCCCATCGGCCGTCAGGCCGTTGGACACAAAGTAATGGAACAGGGGCCGTCAAACGCCTCAGTCCCGCCTCTGCAACTGTCTTGAAAGAGACGGTGGAGAACTGAAAAGATAAAGATCACCCAGGACGGTGGATCACTCGGCTCGTGGGTCGATGAAGAACGCAGCAAATTGCGCGTCGACATGTGAACTGCAGGACACATGAACATCGACGTTTCGAACGCACATTGCGGTCCATGGATTCCGTTCCCGGGCCACGTCTGGCTGAGGGTCGGCTACGTATACTGAAGCGCGCGGCGTTTGTCCCGCTTCGGGCGCCTGGGAGTGTCGTGGTCGCCTGTGTGGCCGGCCGCGTCTCCTTAAACGTGCGATGCGCGCCCGTCGCCTGGCGGTTCGCATACCGGTGCTTTCTCGGTAGCGTGCACAGCCGGCTGGCGGTGTGGCGTGCGACACCTCGTACAACGACCTCAGAGCAGGCGAGACTACCCGCTGAATTTAAGCATATTACTAAGCGGAGGAAAAGAAACTAACAAGGATTCCCCCAGTAGCGGCGAGCGAACAGGGAAGAGTCCAGCACCGAACCCCGCAGGCTGCCGCCTGTCGTGGCATGTGGTGTTCGGGAGGGTCCACTACCCCGACGCCTCGCGCCGAGCC
>NW_026062256.1:25000-32500 GCF_023897955.1 Schistocerca gregaria
ACTCGCAACTCGAGCGGATGTACGGCGGACTTTTCCCGCAATCGTACATTGCAGTCCACCCCTATATCTTCCACTTCATGAAGAGTTATCTCCCAAAAGCCAAAGTCCCGCTGTCCCAATACATGCTCTGGACGGCGGGCCGCGAGACGTGACGCTCGGTGGCAAAGAGTGCGCCGCTGAGGATATAGAGGGTCCGTCCCCCCGCACAGTGGTGACGGTGTGCGGGTAGTGTTTCCGACACCTCTTCCTGCGGTGGCAACTCTGGGGCAGAGTCGATACTCGCCCACTGGTGGAAGGTAAGCATTCTGCTTTACATCAGTACATAACTAATATTTCAGTCGTCTGACGTCCCTCCTTAGTAAATGATGCAGGACCACATACATAGATGATACATACTGTAAACTGGGGAGGACAGTGTGAACCGCACTCGACCCAGTCACCCTATCTCACAGTCCACTCTGTGTGTAACAAAGCGAAAGCACCAAAGCACTATCGTTCAACAACATCCATTTTATCCTCGCTGCCACAGGACACTATCCAAACAACGACAAGAGGAACGTCACGTCCACTAATAAGACAGAATGTCTCACATCACCCGCAAACAACGCAGCTCAAATCAGCCAGCAACACCCACAGTGGTCCACCCAGTATCAACACAGGACGCAACGCCACGCCACAACACAAAAGGTACAAGTAATAAAATACCCTTTGGCCACACCCCTTATAAAGGCATCGAACCAACCCACCACCTGACACCAGCCAAACGTACATCCTGATTTGACACATCTCTGGCAACCTAACCCACGTTGGCCCTTAACCTAACCCACGTTGGCCCTTAACCTAACCCACGTTGGCCCTTAACCTAACCCACGTTGGCCCTTAACCTAACCCACGTTGGCCCTTAACCTAACCCACGTTGGCCCTTAACCTAACCCACGTTGGCCCTTAACCTAACCCACGTTGGCCCTTAACCTAACCCACGTTGGCCCTTAACCTAACCCACGTTGGCCCTTAACCTAACCCACGTTGGCCCTTAACCTAACCCACGTTGGCCCTTAACCTAACCCACGTTGGCCCTTAACCTAACCCACGTTGGCCCTTAACCTAACCCACGTTGGCCCTTAACCTAACCCACGTTGGCCCCTAACCTAACCCACGTTGGCCCCTAACCTAACCCACGTTGGCCCCTAACCTAACCCACGTTGGCCCCTAACCTAACCCACGTTGGCCCCTAACCTAACCCACGTTGGCCCCTAACCTAACCCACGTTGGCCCCTAACCTAACCCACGTTGGCCCCTAACCTAACCCACGTTGGCCCCTAACCTAACCCACGTTGGCCCCTAACCTAACCCACGTTGGCCCCTAACCTAACCCACGTTGGCCCCTAACCTAACCCACGTTGGCCCCTAACCTAACCCACGTTGGCCCCTAACCTAACCCACGTTGGCCCCTAACCTAACCCACGCTGCACCTTAACCTAAGTTACGCTGCACCTTAACCTAAGTTACGCTGCACCTTAACCTAAGTTACGCTGCACCTTAACCTAAGTTACGCTGCACCTTAACCTAAGTTACGCTGCACCTTAACCTAAGTTACGCTGCACCTTAACCTAAGTTACGCTGCACCTTAACCTAAGTTACGCTGCACCTTAACCTAACTTACACTGCACCTTAACCTAAGTTACACTGCACCTTAACCTAAGTTACACTGCACCTTAACCTAAGTTACACTGCACCTTAACCTAAGTTACACTGCACCTTAACCTAAGTTACACTGCACCTTAACCTAAGTTACACTGCACCTTAACCTAAGTTACACTGCACCTTAACCTAAGTTACACTGCACCTTAACCTAAGTTACACTGCACCTTAACCTAAGTTACACTGCACCTTAACCTAAGTTACACTGCACCTTAACCTAAGTTACACTGCACCTTAACCTAAGTTACACTGCACCTTAACCTAACTTACACTGCACCTTAACCTAACTTACACTGCACCTTAACCTAACTTACACTGCACCTTAACCTAACTTACACTGCACCTTAACCTAACTTACACTGCACCTTAACCTAACTTACACTGCACCTTAACCTAACTTACACTGCACCTTAACCTAACTTACACTGCACCTTAACCTAACTTACACTGCACCTTAACCTAACTTACACTGCACCTTAACTGTCACATGTAACGTCACAGGAATGTAGCTTTGCCTAACAGCAACCCTCTGAACATAGTTCACTGCTTGGATCCTCTGGTGTCATGTGTATTTCTTGATGCCATGGTGCGTACCCTCACATAAAGGTCTTTCGAGTGTTGCGTACTTTCTACACAGTCCCGCTAACCACTGGAAGGGTGTACCGCTACAGAACGAATATCGCCCTCCCCTCCTGCCCTTCCAAGCTGGTCGGTCAGGCGTTTGTTTGTGAAATGAGCCTTGCAGCTGTTCAGTTGCATTCGGTTGTCGATGCAGTCAGTGTACGTTGTGGTACGGCCTGTGTGGACTGTCCGCTGATGTACGCGTAACCCACACTGATCATCCGTCGTTACGTACTGAGTGACATAATGTGGCACATGCTTGACCGTACACCGGCTGCGCCCTACAATGGCGAATCATAAGGGCCATATGTTGTGCACGATGCTACTTGTCTCGTCTCCCCATTACAGCGAGATTGCACTGTTGTACGCCGTACAGACATGTGGTAAGTAGGTACGGACGAAAGTATTGCATGTTGGCCCCCCCCCCCCCCTCCTCCCTCTGCCGGGAATCAGCGTGAGCCGTCTGTTGATGTAGCGACGAGGGTTTTCCTATTTAATCGTATTGCCCCACACAACATGATAGCACGGTGGACCGCGTTCCACATCTGCGACATGCTACAGAGGCCGGTTGACAGTCGACCGCGCAAGGGACATTGCACACGTGCGCGGACCATCTTCCACGTGTTCTCTCGTGTACATGCCGCAGTGTGTATGTGGGCTGATGTAGCGTGTCGTGACACATAACATGCAGGCATGCCAGAATCGTAGATTTCGCAAATGTAGATTGACGTATACGTTTGCTGCCAAAGATCCGCAAATGAACTGGAAATCAGTTGTTGAGCGGTTGTTCGCGCTGCAGGTGCATCGGTGATAGCGACGATCGGTACATCTGTGAACCGGTTGTTTCGGCGGTACCCGCCATGCCCCCGAACCTGAGTTGGCCATGTGGGTATGAAGCGATACGAGGCTGTGGCTTGGCGGGACAGTCCCCGGCCGGTGAGGGGGGGCCGCCCGGCGTGCTGGCCGCGCGCTGCGTGAGCGCACGCACTACAGCCGGCTGGTGGGGGGCGCCCAGTGGCAGGAGCGCCGGCCGACGGGCCCGGCTGGCGTCCCAGCTATGCGCCGGCGCACCCTGCGCGCGGCGCCAGGCGGCCAAAGTGGGTTCTGCCGAGCCCGGTGCGAAGCGCGGTGGACATCTGCAGTGTGCTGGTCCGATTGCGGACTGTGTGCGTTGAGGATGCGCCGCCGCCCGGCACTCGGCGTCGCGACGCCGTCTGCTGCTCGGTCGCCCCCAGCGGTTCTCGCAGGTGGTTTGTATCGCAGCTCTGCGGACGTGTTGGCGCGTGCGCTGTGCTGGGAGAGTTCGCTTCTGCACCCAAGTGGGGCTTTGCCCTTCTGTGGCGCTGGCGTTGGAGCTGCCGGTCACCGTAGGTGGCGCGTGTTGTTTCCCGCCGGCAATGCCACGACAGCACGCTCCCGGGCCTCTGTCGGCAGCGGCAAGCTCAGTTGGGAGCACGGGTGTTCGCACTGAAAGCGTCTACTCGCCTATCTCCGGGCGATTGCGCCTCTCTCGAACCCGACCAAGTACTTAGGACGGCGCTGCGCGCCGCCGGGACCTGAGAGGGTTTCGAGGTGTATCGTGCAGGGGAGCTCAGCCTCCTCCTGTTTGCAGAATAATTGAGCGGACGCTTGCGTGTTCGCGCGGGCCCTCGGGACACACTCCCGGGCGGCCGGCTGCTCAGCTCTCGTTGACGCAGCTCCCTGGTTGATCCTGCCAGTAGTCATATGCTTGTCTCAAAGATTAAGCCATGCATGTCTCAGTACAAGCCGCATTAAGGTGAAACCGCGAATGGCTCATTAAATCAGTTATGGTTCCTTAGATCGTACCCACGTTACTTGGATAACTGTGGTAATTCTAGAGCTAATACATGCAAACAGAGTCCCGACCAGAGATGGAAGGGACGCTTTTATTAGATCAAAACCAATCGGATTGGCTCGTCTGGTCCGTTTGCCTTGGTGACTCTGAATAACTTTGGGCTGATCGCACGGTCCTCGTACCGGCGACGCATCTTTCAAATGTCTGCCTTATCAACTGTCGATGGTAGGTTCTGCGCCTACCATGGTTGTAACGGGTAACGGGGAATCAGGGTTCGATTCCGGAGAGGGAGCCTGAGAAACGGCTACCACATCCAAGGAAGGCAGCAGGCGCGCAAATTACCCACTCCCGGCACGGGGAGGTAGTGACGAAAAATAACGATACGGGACTCATCCGAGGCCCCGTAATCGGAATGAGTACACTTTAAATCCTTTAACGAGTATCTATTGGAGGGCAAGTCTGGTGCCAGCAGCCGCGGTAATTCCAGCTCCAATAGCGTATATTAAAGTTGTTGCGGTTAAAAAGCTCGTAGTTGGATTTGTGTCCCACGCTGTTGGTTCACCGCCCGTCGGTGTTTAACTGGCATGTATCGTGGGACGTCCTGCCGGTGGGGCGAGCCGAAGGCGTGCTTGCGCGTCCCGAGGCGGACCCCGTTGAAATCCTACCAGGGTGCTCTTAGTTGAGTGTCTCGGTGGGCCGGCACGTTTACTTTGAACAAATTAGAGTGCTTAAAGCAGGCAAGCCCGCCTGAATACTGTGTGCATGGAATAATGGAATAGGACCTCGGTTCTATTTTGTTGGTTTTCGGAACCCGAGGTAATGATTAATAGGGACAGGCGGGGGCATTCGTATTGCGACGTTAGAGGTGAAATTCTTGGATCGTCGCAAGACGAACAGAAGCGAAAGCATTTGCCAAGTATGTTTTCATTAATCAAGAACGAAAGTTAGAGGTTCGAAGGCGATCAGATACCGCCCTAGTTCTAACCATAAACGATGCCAGCCAGCGATCCGCCGCAGTTCCTCCGATGACTCGGCGGGCAGCCTCCGGGAAACCAAAGCTTTTGGGTTCCGGGGGAAGTATGGTTGCAAAGCTGAAACTTAAAGGAATTGACGGAAGGGCACCACCAGGAGTGGAGCCTGCGGCTTAATTTGACTCAACACGGGAAACCTCACCAGGCCCGGACACCGGAAGGATTGACAGATTGATAGCTCTTTCTTGATTCGGTGGGTGGTGGTGCATGGCCGTTCTTAGTTGGTGGAGCGATTTGTCTGGTTAATTCCGATAACGAACGAGACTCTAGCCTGCTAACTAGTCGCGTGACATCCTTCGTGCTGTCAGCGATTACTTTTCTTCTTAGAGGGACAGGCGGCTTCTAGCCGCACGAGATTGAGCAATGACAGGTCTGTGATGCCCTTAGATGTTCTGGGCCGCACGCGCGCTACACTGAAGGAATCAGCGTGTCTTCCTAGGCCGAAAGGTCGGGGTAACCCGCTGAACCTCCTTCGTGCTAGGGATTGGGGCTTGCAATTGTTCCCCATGAACGAGGAATTCCCAGTAAGCGCGAGTCATAAGCTCGCGTTGATTACGTCCCTGCCCTTTGTACACACCGCCCGTCGCTACTACCGATTGAATGATTTAGTGAGGTCTTCGGACTGGTACGCGGCATCGACTCTGTCGTTGCCGATGCTACCGGAAAGATGACCAAACTTGATCATTTAGAGGAAGTAAAAGTCGTAACAAGGTTTCCGTAGGTGAACCTGCGGAAGGATCATTACCGACTAGACTGCATGTCTTTCGATGTGCGTGTCGTGTCGCGCAACACGCTACCTGTACGGCAGTAGCCGTGCGCCGCGTGCGGAACCACGCGTGCCTCTCAAAACTAGCGCAAGTGTTGTTGTGTGGTACGAGCGCTGAAGCTCTGGAGCGGCTGGCCTGCGGCACCTGGCGCCTGGCGCCGGTTTTGAATGACTTTCGCCCGAGTGCCTGTCCGCTCCGGTGTGGAGCCGTACGACGCCCATCGGCCGTCAGGCCGTTGGACACAAAGTAATGGAACAGGGGCCGTCAAACGCCTCAGTCCCGCCTCTGCAACTGTTTTGAAAGAGACGGTGGAGAACTGAAAAGATAAAGATCACCCAGGACGGTGGATCACTCGGCTCGTGGGTCGATGAAGAACGCAGCAAATTGCGCGTCGACATGTGAACTGCAGGACACATGAACATCGACGTTTCGAACGCACATTGCGGTCCATGGATTCCGTTCCCGGGCCACGTCTGGCTGAGGGTCGGCTACGTATACTGAAGCGCGCGGCGTTTGTCCCGCTTCGGGCGCCTGGGAGTGTCGTGGTCGCCTGTGTGGCCGGCCGCGTCTCCTTAAACGTGCGATGCGCGCCCGTCGCCTGGCGGTTCGCATACCGGTGCTTTCTCGGTAGCGTGCACAGCCGGCTGGCGGTGTGGCGTGCGACACCTCGTACAACGACCTCAGAGCAGGCGAGACTACCCGCTGAATTTAAGCATATTACTAAGCGGAGGAAAAGAAACTAACAAGGATTCCCCCAGTAGCGGCGAGCGAACAGGGAAGAGTCCAGCACCGAACCCCGCAGGCTGCCGCCTGTCGTGGCATGTGGTGTTCGGGAGGGTCCACTACCCCGACGCCTCGCGCCGAGCCCAAGTCCAACTTGAATGAGGCCACGGCCCGTAGAGGGTGCCAGGCCCGTAGCGGCCGGTGCGAGCGTCGGCGGGACCTCTCCTTCGAGTCGGGTTGCTTGAGAGTGCAGCTCCAAGTGGGTGGTAAACTCCATCTGAGACTAAATATGACCACGAGACCGATAGCGAACAAGTACCGTGAGGGAAAGTTGAAAAGAACTTTGAAGAGAGAGTTCAAAAGTACGTGAAACCGTTCTGGGGTAAACGTGAGAAGTCCGAAAGGTCGAACGGGTGAGATTCACGCCCATCCGGCCACTGGCCCCCGCCCTCGGCAGATGGGGCCGGCCGCCCGCGCGGAGCAATCCGCGGCGGGGTCGTGTCCGGTTGCCTTTCCACTCGCCGCGGGGTGGGGCCGTTCCGGTGTGCGGTGGGCCGCACTTCTCCCCTAGTAGGACGTCGCGACCCGCTGGGTGCCGGCCTACGGCCCGGGTGCGCAGCCTGTCCTTCCGCGGGCCTCGGTTCGCGTCTGTTGGGCAGAGCCCCGGTGTCCTGGCTGGCTGCTCGGCGGTATATCTGGAGGAGTCGATTCGCCCCTTTGGGCGCTCGGGCTCCCGGCAAGCGCGCGCGGTTCTTCCCGGATGACGGACCTACCTGGCCCGGCCCCGGACCCGCGCCGCTGTTGGCTCGGGATGCTCTCGGGCGGAATAATCGCTCCCGTC
>NW_026062256.1:37500-40000 GCF_023897955.1 Schistocerca gregaria
CCACACCCCTTATAAAGGCATCGAACCAACCCACCACCTGACACCAGCCAAACGTACATCCTGATTTGACACATCTCTGGCAACCTAACCCACGTTGGCCCTTAACCTAACCCACGTTGGCCCTTAACCTAACCCACGTTGGCCCTTAACCTAACCCACGTTGGCCCTTAACCTAACCCACGTTGGCCCTTAACCTAACCCACGTTGGCCCTTAACCTAACCCACGTTGGCCCTTAACCTAACCCACGTTGGCCCTTAACCTAACCCACGTTGGCCCTTAACCTAACCCACGTTGGCCCTTAACCTAACCCACGTTGGCCCTTAACCTAACCCACGTTGGCCCTTAACCTAACCCACGTTGGCCCTTAACCTAACCCACGTTGGCCCTTAACCTAACCCACGTTGGCCCTTAACCTAACCCACGTTGGCCCCTAACCTAACCCACGTTGGCCCCTAACCTAACCCACGTTGGCCCCTAACCTAACCCACGTTGGCCCCTAACCTAACCCACGTTGGCCCCTAACCTAACCCACGTTGGCCCCTAACCTAACCCACGTTGGCCCCTAACCTAACCCACGTTGGCCCCTAACCTAACCCACGTTGGCCCCTAACCTAACCCACGTTGGCCCCTAACCTAACCCACGTTGGCCCCTAACCTAACCCACGTTGGCCCCTAACCTAACCCACGTTGGCCCCTAACCTAACCCACGTTGGCCCCTAACCTAACCCACGTTGGCCCCTAACCTAACCCACGTTGGCCCCTAACCTAACCCACGCTGCACCTTAACCTAAGTTACGCTGCACCTTAACCTAAGTTACGCTGCACCTTAACCTAAGTTACGCTGCACCTTAACCTAAGTTACGCTGCACCTTAACCTAAGTTACGCTGCACCTTAACCTAAGTTACGCTGCACCTTAACCTAAGTTACGCTGCACCTTAACCTAAGTTACGCTGCACCTTAACCTAAGTTACGCTGCACCTTAACCTAACTTACACTGCACCTTAACCTAACTTACACTGCACCTTAACCTAAGTTACACTGCACCTTAACCTAAGTTACACTGCACCTTAACCTAACTTACACTGCACCTTAACCTAAGTTACACTGCACCTTAACCTAAGTTACACTGCACCTTAACCTAAGTTACACTGCACCTTAACCTAAGTTACACTGCACCTTAACCTAAGTTACACTGCACCTTAACCTAAGTTACACTGCACCTTAACCTAAGTTACACTGCACCTTAACCTAAGTTACACTGCACCTTAACCTAACTTACACTGCACCTTAACCTAACTTACACTGCACCTTAACCTAACTTACACTGCACCTTAACCTAACTTACACTGCACCTTAACCTAACTTACACTGCACCTTAACCTAACTTACACTGCACCTTAACCTAACTTACACTGCACCTTAACCTAACTTACACTGCACCTTAACCTAACTTACACTGCACCTTAACCTAACTTACACTGCACCTTAACCTAACTTACACTGCACCTTAACTGTCACATGTAACGTCACAGGAATGTAGCTTTGCCTAACAGCAACCCTCTGAACATAGTTCACTGCTTGGATCCTCTGGTGTCATGTGTATTTCTTGATGCCATGGTGCGTACCCTCACATAAAGGTCTTTCGAGTGTTGCGTACTTTCTACACAGTCCCGCTAACCACTGGAAGGGTGTACCGCTACAGAACGAATATCGCCCTCCCCTCCTGCCCTTCCAAGCTGGTCGGTCAGGCGTTTGTTTGTGAAATGAGCCTTGCAGCTGTTCAGTTGCATTCGGTTGTCGATGCAGTCAGTGTACGTTGTGGTACGGCCTGTGTGGACTGTCCGCTGATGTACGCGTAACCCACACTGATCATCCGTCGTTACGTACTGAGTGACATAATGTGGCACATGCTTGACCGTACACCGGCTGCGCCCTACAATGGCGAATCATAAGGGCCATATGTTGTGCACGATGCTACTTGTCTCGTCTCCCCATTACAGCGAGATTGCACTGTTGTACGCCGTACAGACATGTGGTAAGTAGGTACGGACGAAAGTATTGCATGTTGGCCCCCCCCCCCCCCCTCCTCCCTCTGCCGGGAATCAGCGTGAGCCGTCTGTTGATGTAGCGACGAGGGTTTTCCTATTTAATCGTATTGCCCCACACAACATGATAGCACGGTGGACCGCGTTCCACATCTGCGACATGCTACAGAGGCCGGTTGACAGTCGACCGCGCAAGGGACATTGCACACGTGCGCGGACCATCTTCCACGTGTTCTCTCGTGTACATGCCGCAGTGTGTATGTGGGCTGATGTAGCGTGTCGTGACACATAACATGCAGGCATGCCAGAATCGTAGATTTCGCAAATGTAGATTGACGTATACGTTTGCTGCCAAAGATCCGCAAATGAACTGGAAATCAGTTGTTGAGCGGTTGTTCGCGCTGCAGGTGCATCGGTGATAGCGACGATCGGTACATCTGTGAACCGGTTGTT
>NW_026062256.1:50000-52500 GCF_023897955.1 Schistocerca gregaria
CGTTGGCCCCTAACCTAACCCACGTTGGCCCCTAACCTAACCCACGTTGGCCCCTAACCTAACCCACGTTGGCCCCTAACCTAACCCACGTTGGCCCCTAACCTAACCCACGTTGGCCCCTAACCTAACCCACATTGGCCCCTAACCTAACCCACGCTGCACCTTAACCTAAGTTACGCTGCACCTTAACCTAAGTTACGCTGCACCTTAACCTAAGTTACGCTGCACCTTAACCTAAGTTACGCTGCACCTTAACCTAAGTTACGCTGCACCTTAACCTAAGTTACGCTGCACCTTAACCTAAGTTACGCTGCACCTTAACCTAAGTTACGCTGCACCTTAACCTAACTTACACTGCACCTTAACCTAACTTACACTGCACCTTAACCTAAGTTACACTGCACCTTAACCTAAGTTACACTGCACCTTAACCTAACTTACACTGCACCTTAACCTAAGTTACACTGCACCTTAACCTAAGTTACACTGCACCTTAACCTAAGTTACACTGCACCTTAACCTAAGTTACACTGCACCTTAACCTAAGTTACACTGCACCTTAACCTAAGTTACACTGCACCTTAACCTAAGTTACACTGCACCTTAACCTAAGTTACACTGCACCTTAACCTAACTTACACTGCACCTTAACCTAACTTACACTGCACCTTAACCTAACTTACACTGCACCTTAACCTAACTTACACTGCACCTTAACCTAACTTACACTGCACCTTAACCTAACTTACACTGCACCTTAACCTAACTTACACTGCACCTTAACCTAACTTACACTGCACCTTAACCTAACTTACACTGCACCTTAACCTAACTTACACTGCACCTTAACTGTCACATGTAACGTCACAGGAATGTAGCTTTGCCTAACAGCAACCCTCTGAACATAGTTCACTGCTTGGATCCTCTGGTGTCATGTGTATTTCTTGATGCCATGGTGCGTACCCTCACATAAAGGTCTTTCGAGTGTTGCGTACTTTCTACACAGTCCCGCTAACCACTGGAAGGGTGTACCGCTACAGAACGAATATCGCCCTCCCCTCCTGCCCTTCCAAGCTGGTCGGTCAGGCGTTTGTTTGTGAAATGAGCCTTGCAGCTGTTCAGTTGCATTCGGTTGTCGATGCAGTCAGTGTACGTTGTGGTACGGCCTGTGTGGACTGTCCGCTGATGTACGCGTAACCCACACTGATCATCCGTCGTTACGTACTGAGTGACATAATGTGGCACATGCTTGACCGTACACCGGCTGCGCCCTACAATGGCGAATCATAAGGGCCATATGTTGTGCACGATGCTACTTGTCTCGTCTCCCCATTACAGCGAGATTGCACTGTTGTACGCCGTACAGACATGTGGTAAGTAGGTACGGACGAAAGTATTGCATGTTGGCCCCCCCCCCCCCCCTCCTCCCTCTGCCGGGAATCAGCGTGAGCCGTCTGTTGATGTAGCGACGAGGGTTTTCCTATTTAATCGTATTGCCCCACACAACATGATAGCACGGTGGACCGCGTTCCACATCTGCGACATGCTACAGAGGCCGGTTGACAGTCGACCGCGCAAGGGACATTGCACACGTGCGCGGACCATCTTCCACGTGTTCTCTCGTGTACATGCCGCAGTGTGTATGTGGGCTGATGTAGCGTGTCGTGACACATAACATGCAGGCATGCCAGAATCGTAGATTTCGCAAATGTAGATTGACGTATACGTTTGCTGCCAAAGATCCGCAAATGAACTGGAAATCAGTTGTTGAGCGGTTGTTCGCGCTGCAGGTGCATCGGTGATAGCGACGATCGGTACATCTGTGAACCGGTTGTTTCGGCGGTACCCGCCATGCCCCCGAACCTGAGTTGGCCATGTGGGTATGAAGCGATACGAGGCTGTGGCTTGGCGGGACAGTCCCCGGCCGGTGAGGGGGGGCCGCCCGGCGTGCTGGCCGCGCGCTGCGTGAGCGCACGCACTACAGCCGGCTGGTGGGGGGCGCCCAGTGGCAGGAGCGCCGGCCGACGGGCCCGGCTGGCGTCCCAGCTATGCGCCGGCGCACCCTGCGCGCGGCGCCAGGCGGCCAAAGTGGGTTCTGCCGAGCCCGGTGCGAAGCGCGGTGGACATCTGCAGTGTGCTGGTCCGATTGCGGACTGTGTGCGTTGAGGATGCGCCGCCGCCCGGCACTCGGCGTCGCGACGCCGTCTGCTGCTCGGTCGCCCCCAGCGGTTCTCGCAGGTGGTTTGTATCGCAGCTCTGCGGACGTGTTGGCGCGTGCGCTGTGCTGGGAGAGTTCGCTTCTGCACCCAAGTGGGGCTTTGCCCTTCTGTGGCGCTGGCGTTGGAGCTGCCGGTCACCGTAGGTGGCGCGTGTTGTTTCCCGCCGGCAATGCCACGACAGCACGCTCCCGGGCCTCTGTCGGCAGCGGCAAGCTCAGTTGGGAGCACGGGTGTTCGCACTGAAAGCGTCTACTCGCCTATCTCCGGGCGATTGCGCCTCT